>NC_054470.1:182622328-182935995 GCF_017639515.1 Carcharodon carcharias
GAAACACGGCAAGTCACCAACAAAACCTGCCTATCGAATGGCAGGCTTTGAACTACCATGGGGAGAGTGGTCCTTGCTAACAAGGTTCGGGACAGGCCAGGGCCCCCCTTGCAGTCAATCTCCATTGCTGGGGCCTCAGTACAAACTCCTTATGCTCTTGTGGAAAGACACAAACAATACAGAGGAGTGTCACCTCTACAGGCTAAGTGGTGGAATAATCACCTTAAACTCAGCAACTGAGGAGGCCATTGCTTGGCTTCGGGATTTGCAGTCGCTAAATGAATAATAAAGATTGTCATATTTCAGGTGAAGGTGAACTCCCTGCTGAATGTAAAAGTTTCCATGCTACTATTTTGGACAGGAGCATGGGAGTTCCCTGGTAACCTAGGCCAATATTTACGCCTGAACCAACACTAATGAAAATAAATCATCTGACGCTTATGATTTCATTGTTAGCGGGAGCTAATTGTGTATAAATTGGCTGCTGCGTTTTCTACATGACAACAGTGACTGCAATTCAAAAATATATATATTACACCTTCTCAGGTGATGAAAGGCACTATGTAAATGCAAGTCTTTCTTTTGTTCGCTAAGTACATTACAAAGTAATTTTCAGTAGTATGGAGAAGGCTACACATGGAAAGTGAAGTTGTCACACCCGTTCACAACTCCTGTTAGTCACACTGACTTCCTGTGGAGTATCCCTTTAAACCAGGATCTACCATTGTCACTGCCTGTGTTCACTGCTGCACGCTTACAATGCTTTTATCAGCAATTAAGAAACTCCCTGCCCCAAACTGTTTAATCAAACTATGGGCGGAATTGTCCCAGATTTGCACCAAGTGTGGTCGTGGGTGGGTAAAACAACATTTTACCCGTCAGCTGCGATGGCGGGTTTTGATGCTTCACTGTCTCAAACCTGCCACATTATTTATGCGCTCCCAGGAAACATGCTGTTTCCATGGCGAGCGGACTCTCATTTGCCCGCCCGCTATCACGCCGGGTGCCATGTTTAAAATCCAGCCATGTGCACCACAACTCAACGCTTCCAGACCACGGCTGCTGCAAAGACATGGCCCTGAAAGGCAAAGAGACTGCAGCCCCCCAGTTCAGCGACGTGTCACTGGAACACCTTTTGGCTGCCATGGAGCCCTGCCAGGATGTCTTCTACCCATGCACTGGTCGCAGGATGGCCAGCAACATCACCAATCCAGCTTGGGAGGCAATGGCACCGGTGGTCAGCGCCAACACCTTTCAAAAGTGGACAGCCATCCAGTGCCACAAGAGGATGAATGCAGCAAGACTGGCTTGGGCTGACAAGGGGCAAGTAACATTCGCGCCACACAAGTGCGAGGCAATGACCATTTCCAACAAGGGAGAATCCAACCATTGCCCCTTGACTTTCAATTGCATTACCATCAGTGAATGCCCCACTATCAACACCCTGGGGGTTACCATTGACTAGGAACTGAATACTATGGGTGCAAGAGTAGGTCAGAGGCTAGGAATCCTGTGCCATGTAACTCACCTCCTGACTCCCAAATCCTGTCCACCATCTACAAGGCACAAGTCAGGAGTGTGATGGAATAATCCCCACTTGCCTGGATGAGTGCAGCTCCCACTACACTCAATATGCTTGACACCATTGAGGAAAAAGCAGCCCGCTTGATTGGCACCCCATCCACAAACATTCACTCCCTCCACCACCGATGCACATTAACAGCAGTTTGTACCATCTACAAGATGCGCTGCAGGAATTCACCAAGGCTCCTTGGACAGCACCTTCCAAATCCACGACCACGACCATCTAGAAGGACAAGGGCAACAGATAGATGGAAACACCACCACCTGGAAGTTCCCCTCTGAGTCACTTGCCATCCTGATTTGGAAATATATCACGGTTCTTTCATTGTTGCTGGGTCAAAATTCTGGAACTCCCTTCCTAACAGCACTGTGGGTGCAGCTACACCACATGGACTGCAGCAGTTCAAGAAGGCAGCTCACCACCACCTTCTCAAGGGCAATTAAGGATGGGCAATACATGCTGGCCCAGCCAGCGATGCGCACATCCCGTGAATGAATATAAAAAAATTGATCTCCTCTATTCCGCCAGGCTAAGTCACTCTTCTCATCACTCAACTCTCACTCACAAACCCATCACACATCCACAGGCCCCTCACTCACTGCCAGCTCATGGGACATCAGCATTCACTCTCTCACACTCACTGTCATGGTCCTCATCCCATCCATGGGACCACTTACCACCCACACCTGCCAGGAATACTTATCATCTGCCCTGGCAGACATCCTGCATACACTCTCTCCATCTCTATTCATGCAGGACAAGCTGGCACACAACAAAAGGACCAGTGGAGGAACGCCAGAAATCAAGGTCCTCACTGACTTTGAAAAAAAAGCCCTCCAGTTGGCCGGCAACGATCTGAACTTGTCCTGTGCTGACGGTGAGGTCAGCGGTGCTCTACCAAGTGAGGGTCCAGCAGTGCAACATCCATCAGTCAACCATACTGTGACTGATGTATCCTGTTTCACAGGCCATTGTCATGCACTAATTATTTCCCTTTGCTTCCGCAGGCACATCTGAGAAAGCCGATGGAGTCCATGTCCCAGGACCTCCAATGAAGCCCTATGGAAACCTCTGAAGAGGAATCTGAAGGCACCCTCCTTAAAGTCCCATCACTCGGGGGATTACTGGAGGCCAGAACATTGCTGAGTCTGAGTCAGATGACGAGCCTCTGGACTTGGTCATGTCAAGTTGGTGCTGCTGCAAAGGCAAGCTTGGGAACATCAGGAAGGGATGTCTGCTGCACTCCTCAGATTGCAAGGCACAATGGAGGAGTCCGTCCACCTTAAGGCTGAGGTGATAGCACTGGCATTGTAATGCACTGAGGTTAACTCTGGTAGGATGGCAGCTGCCATGGAGACCTTGGTCCTGGACGTTGCTCCTGCCCTGCTGCACGTGCTGAACTCCAATGCTGAAGCCATAGTTGTCCTCCAACAGTGTGTACTCAAGAGTGGTGTCGGACAGCTCGATCTCACTCCATCAACATAAAGGCAAAATACTGCAGATGCTGGAAATCTGAAACAAAAGCAAAAAGTTCTGTAAAAACTCAGCAGGTCTGACAGCATCTGTGGAGAGAAAGAAGGAGTTAACTTTTCGAGTCTGAATGACTCTTCTTCAGAGAGCCTCTTCTTGCTTCGAGTCTGGGGACTCGAAATGTTAACTCTTTCTTTCTCTCCACAGATGCTATCAGACCTGCTGAGTTTTTACAGCATCTTTTGTTTTTGTTTCACTCCATCAGCCCTCCTCCTCCAGGAGTCAGCCTGGGGCCCTCGGGCACCCATTGGGAGGAGGATCAACAGGTGCACACTCCAGGGCCGGGTTGTAAAGGGTGCAGCAGACAACGACAATGCGTGACACCCTCTGCAGACTGTACTGCAGGGCTCCACCAGGATGGTCCAGGCATTGGAACCTCATCTTCAGCATCCTGATAGTCTGCTCCACCAAGGTGCATGAACCTCGTTATAGCGTCGCTCTGCTGCAGTGTGAGGCTGCCACATGGGTGTCATCAGCCACGGCCTCTGTACCCTTGTCCCCGAGGAGCTATCCCTGCAGCTTCTGTGGACCCTGGAAGATTTCAGGGATCTGTGACCGACTGAGGATGTAGGCTTTGTGCACATTCATTGGAAACTGTGCGCACACCTGCAGGATGCATTTCTTGTGGTCGCATACCAGCTGCACCTTCAGTGAATGGAACTCCTTGTGGTTAATGTAGCCCACCGTGTGTTGCGATGGAGATCTGAACTCCAAGTGAGTGCAGTCGATCGCACCCTGAACCTGTGGGAAACCAAAGGTCTGGGAGAATCCAATTGCTCTTGCAGCCTGGCTGTCCTGGTCCCGGGTGAAATGCACAAAGTTGCGCGCCCTCACAAAGATGGCATCTGTGACCTCATGGATGAATTTGTGGGTAGAGGCTTGTGAGATCCCACAGAGGTCACCTGTGGAGCCCTGAAAGGAGCCACTGGTATAGAAATTGAGCACCACAGTCACTTTCACAGCCACTGGCAGTGGATACTCTCCCATGTCCCCGTGGCACCAAATCCTGCAGTAGCTGGCAGATATGACCAACCAATTCCCTAGACATTGGTTCACAGTCATTTTCAGGAATGTCAGACGGCATTTATAAACCCTGGGTGTCGCTAGGCACTGACCAGCGATGGCTCACTGTGGCTCTTAGGTAGCATGTGCGCAGCCCCAGTTGCCCCATTTTCCTGAGGTTGCTGGTCCTGCCTCTGCGCAGCCAGGAACCTCAGTCGCTCTCTCCTCCATCGTCTTCACTCTCTGCACACCATAAGGAATATAGCTAGTTCACCAGGCTCCATGATCCTAATGTACTCCTCTTGCAGGATGAAAGCGAGAGACATGTGGTTAGCATGACCGTACTAAGGGCCTGTTCTGGTTAAGTGTGAAGGCCTCTTAATGTTTCCTGGAGAGCGTTGATCACCACTTGGATGGCCAGAGATGAGTGCGCTGCATGGCTGCCCGAAACCCCACCCACCTCCGCCCCACTCCACCTGATTGATTGGTGGCAGCTTTGTCCATTGGACTACAAGCTGTGCTCTCAGCTTAGGCGCTGGCATCCTCCTAACCCACACTGCAAGGCTGCACTGTTAGCTTGAACCATGGGAGAGACTGGTCCAAACTGGGATGCTGACATTGCAAGGGGTTTGTGAGCACCTCCAGGAGTGACTGCTCCATGGCCAGCTTTAGCGAGGAGATTGTACAACGTGTGCAGTCGTCCAACTGTTCTGCTGTCCACTAAAATGCTCATGACTTTGCAGTCTGCGCCGGGGCTGGGATGGGGGGGAGAGGGAAGGCGGGTGGGGGGTGGGGGGGTGAAAAGCTTTGGAGCATTTGGTGGCACTTTGATGCCCCTGAGTTGCTTGAGTGGGCAGATAAGCTAGAAGCCCGGCTTCAATCATATCGATGTGGCTGCGCCTGAACTGTCTGAGTTGCAGAGGAATGGACACTTCATACAGGTTTCCCTAATGCTTGGCTACTTCCCTCACCCACACAACACCCCCTGTCCCAATTGCTTGTGTGCTATATTCAACAGCACGGTTGCCCTTGTTACCACCAACCCCCAGACCCGCCCCCCCACCCCCCCCCCACCACACGCACACACACACGGGTCACCTTAACAGCTGGGCTGCCCTTAATGCCGACACTCCCACAAGCTGCCTCAACACTGGGCTGTCCTTAACCCCGACAACCTGACAAGTTGCCTCAATGGCTGGGCTGGCCTTAATCTTGACGCCCCCAAAGTCCCTCAAACTTGAAGCCTAGCAGGCGACCCTGGTGAGCGCTCTGTACTCACCTCCCAGTTCCCCTCAAAGTGCAGGCTGCCGAGTGAAGGCCTTTTATGTGCTGTTGTGAAACACCTCGGCATGCTTTCCCGCCGACGTGGACAGACGATCCAGCGGGGGCGGGAGTGATGATTCTGGAGGGCTGGCCTAACAATGATAAGCTGATGCATTACAATGAGGTTCCCACTGTCCGATGGTGGGAAACGTGGCCCGCCATTGGCGGGCTGAGTGGACAATTGCGAACTGGTTTGACGGCGTGGTGAAACTAATTGCTCCATATTGTCCGCTCATGCCACTGAACATGCCTGACACCGGCGGGCATGGAAAATTCCGCCCTTATGTTTGTATGTAAGAAGATGGCTCACCAACAACTTCCCAAGGGTAATTAGGGATAGGTAACAAATGTCCACAATGCTCAAATCCCAGGAACGAACACAAAAAAATTGACATTGGCAAACCTCGTTTCTGTAGTAGGAGTCAAAACAATGTGTAGTGTAGCTGTTCACACAACTGGTTCCAATCTCTGTGAACATTCATACCTTTTTTCATGCACAATGGTACATTTCATTGTTTTATATTATTAGTTCATGTATATCAAAGTATACGAGGCAACAGAATGAGAAACGTGCATTGAAATTTTTCTCTACAGACTAATGCCTAATATTCTACCTAGCCTTAAGGGGTGGGGAGGGTGTGCGGAAAGAGAGGAACTTTCTGCTTCAACTAATACTGAGTAAAACTAAACTAATGAACTATTTATCTATCTAATGCTGTTGCTGGCTCTTGTGCCTGTCTACATAGAAACTTCACAAAGTCAGCATCATGTTAGCACAAATTCAGACACTTGAACACATAAAGTTGCCACACAAGTGCAAGTATTATTGAATGTCACAGTGAAATGATAAGGCCTTGTTTTTGGAGGCCATTTACAATTACACACAAAAAACAAATGGAACTAGTCTCTCCAATCTTCCCCACAATATTCTGAGGCAAGCAGAGTGGCCACAAGAAAAGTTGAGAAATATCTCCCGAATATCCTCCAGAGTTCCCCAAGGCTATCCGAGCAAACTGACAGGAGAGACTTGCCAATGTCAATTTTTTTTGCGTTCGTTCACGGGATTTGAGCATCATGGACATTTGTTACCCAACCCTAATTATCCTTGGGAAGTTGTTGGTGAGCCACTATCTTAAATACAAACATGAGCACATGTGAACAGACAAATTAGAAGCAGTAGTAGGCCTCTCGGCCCCTCTAACCTGCTCCACATTCAATAAGGTCATGGCTGATCTGATTGTAACCTCAGCTCCACATTCCCACCTCTCCAGATAACTTTTCACCCCTTTGCTTATCAAGAATCTATCTTTCTCTGCCGTAAAAATATTCAAAGACTTTGCTTCCACCACCTTTTGAGGGAGAGAGTTCCAAAGACTCTCAACCCTCTGGGAGAAAAAAATTCTCATTAACTCTGTCTTAAAAGGGCGACCCCTTATTTTTACAGTGAGCCCTAGTTCTAGGTTCTCCCACCAGAGGAAATATCCTCTCCACATCCACCCTGTCAAGACACCTCAGGATCTTATATGTCTCAATCAAGTCTTGAACCGCTGCAATCCATGTGGTGCACCCCTGTTGGGGAGGGAGTTCCAGGATTTTGACCCAACGACAGCGAAGGAACAATGATATAGTTCCAAGTCAGGATGGTATGTCGTTTGCAGGTGATGGTGATACCATGCATCTGCTACCCTTGTCCTCCTAGGTGGTAGAGATTGCGGGTTTGAAAGGTGTTGTTGAAGGATCCTTGGCAAGTTGCTGTGGTGCATCTTGAAGAATCTAACCATCTCTCCTTGACATTAAATGGCATTACCATCACTGAATCATCCACCATCAACATCCTGGGGTTTGCCATTAACCAGGAATTTAATTGGACCAGCCATACGAATACTTTGGCTACAAGAGTAGGACAGAAGCTGGGAATTTTACAGTGAGTAACTCACTTCCTGACTCCACAAAGCCTGTCCCCAATTTACAAGGCTCAGGTCAGAAATAAATACTCACGGGGTTGCATTTTACATGCCCTCGCCAGGTGTGTTTTGGGCAGGGGTCCACGTAAAATAGGGCGGGTGCCCACGACACTACCTTCCTGCCCACTCCCAAGCTTATCTCCATACCGGTGATGGGCAGGCACCAAAACTGGCAACCCACCCACCATAGTCAAATAAGTAACGAAGGGTCAGTTAGGCTTCTAACTAAGCCATTTGACCCTGATAATACACTGCCCATGCCATAAAACGTTTGGTGTGGACAGCTGGGCAGGAGCGGGTAGCCTGATCTTTAAAAAAGCTTATTCAAGGGGTGGGGGGGAGGAAGGTGGGGTTCATTCTTCGGGGGGCTGCCCTTTGCTAATTGAATGACCGAGGGCAGAGTGAGGCGGTAGGGTGGGAGGGTGAGGGTGCAATGGTATCAGTAGAAGGGGCGGCGAGGGTGGTTGCTGGGGACTCAGAGGCAGACACGGATCATAGGGGTGGGATGGAGGAGGTTGGGGAGGTTAATGTGGACGGTTGTGGGATATTCGGGAAGGAAGGGGATGTGCACGTGCACCTGGACATCCCCAAAGGGAAAGTGTTATGGCTGGTAGGTCACGGAGGGGGGTGGTGGAAGGTGATGCTGGGGGCGGTCAGCTGTGTTGGGGGAAAGGAAGTGGGTGACTGGGGGGAGGGGAAAGGACAGGGGAGTGCAGGAAAAAAAAGAAAAGGACCATGCTGTCCAAATCGAAAGTGAAACAGTCGTGGTGGGTGAGATCAGGTGCTGCATGGGAGTGCGATCAGTGGGTGGGTGGAGATGCAGGTCAGCTCACATGGACAACTGGAAGCGAACCCCAGCAGGCAGCACTGAAAATGCTCAGGACAGTGAGGCAATTGTCACGTGGAAAGGACCTGTGTGCGTGGGAGAGTGCTTGCACGAGGCTCTGATAGGCCCTGCCCCCACACACACCTCCCCCTCCAGAATCACTTGTGGGCCAGCTGTGTGCAGCTGAACTGCTAGTGGGAGGGGGGGTGGTGGTGGGGGGACTCGCGGAACCTGTCAACGAAGCTGAAAGACACCATTACGCATTATTGAGTGAAAGTGAATATATTTCCAGATTATAAACTGACAAAAATGTGTTCACCTCTGCAACCAGCTGTGATCATGATTTCCTTAACTTTTGAACACCTTGGATGTCTAGGTGCTGCCCTGACATCCGCAGCAGGGGTGGAGACAATGTGTGCATTGATTGGCCCTGTTGTCTCTGTTGCCTTTGGCGTGGGTCCTCCAGAGAGCCGAGGCCTTGGGGGCCCCAGGTTGCTTTGGCTGCCCTCCTATGGGCCAGCTGCTCCCTCTACAGTGACAGAGGATGAGGTTGAGGGAGTCGCAGGCAAAGGGGACTCGGAGGGAGGGGACAGCCTCTGAGATGACACAGGGGTGTCCAGCTGCTGTTCCTCCTCTCTTCGGGTGCCCATGGCCCCCGGCCCAACTCTGTGTGGGGAAGGAGCACCTGGAGAGATGTCGAGGTGCCCCGTTTCTCTCTCATGTTGCCACTGCAGGAACTCACCCGTGGTTATCGTGATAGTGCACAAGTCTACGCGCATCTCTGCTAGACCAGGGTCTCCATGGTGTCTGCCATCGTCCCCATGGAGACTTTCATACACGTATATGTGGGCACCACTTCATCAGGGAGCAGGCGGACGCACTCCTCTGACACACGTGCCACTCTGTTGAGGGTTTCAAACAGCTCTGCATGATGTTCCCACGCCTTCTGCTGACTCTCCTGGATGAGTTGGAAGACCAAATCCAGAGGCTCGTCATCTGATTTGGACCTCACAGATGCCTCTTCCCCAGCAGCCCTCTGAGTGCCGAGGATCTTGGCTGAACCTGTCTCCTCTGTTACCTTTGGCGTGGGTCCTCCAGAAAGCCGAGGCCTTGGGGGCCCCAGGTTGCTTTGGCTGCCCTCCTGTGGGCCAGCTGCTCCCTCTACAGTGACAGAGGATGAGGTTGAGGGAGTCGCAGGCAAAGGGTCCGTCTGGTGACCACCACATTGTGAACCCGATCTAGATCTAGATCCCACTGAGGAGCGTGTCTCTGCGCTGGTGCAGGGTGTGGGTAAGCGCTGTGACGGGTCTTCCAGGCTGCATATTTCTAGGTCTTCAATGGAATCTCTCGGCTGGAAGTGAGGACCTGGATGGAGCTGAGGGACTGAGGGTGTCAATCACTTGGCAGAGCTCCCTGTGAACCAAAGTAGAGATAATTAGTGCATGGCAGCAGAGTCAAAAACAGGAGAGAGAGCACTCACATTTGTATTTAGAGAGGGATGATGTGATGCAGGACTCTCACAAGGGTGTGCTCCACTGACCTCACTGTCTCCATAGGCACGGACAACATCCTCACCAGTCAGCGCGATGGCATGCTCCTCAAAGCGAGTGAAGGGCCTAATGTGGACCACTCCAATCCTGGTCTGGGACCTCTCCCTGCTGTTGTGAGCCAGCTTCACCTGCGTGGAAACAGATGGAGAGAGTGTGAGCAGGACACATGGCACTGCGTGGAATGTTTGTGTGGTGAGCGGAGCCATGGACAGGATGAGGACATGACCTCGAGAGGATATGAGCCTGATGGAGATGTGAGGGTGTGTGTGAGAGTTAGTGGTGCTGTCCCTTGAGGTGTGAGATCCCTGTGGATGTGTGATGGGTTTGTGAGTGTATGAGTTGAGATTGAGTTACCCTGGCAAAATGGATAAGATCGTTCATCCTGTTGCGAGTGGCTGTCCTCTTCTGCAGAGCATTGGCGCTGACCACTGCCAATGCCTCCCCTGTTGCTGCCCATCCTGCGGCCAGGGCGAGGGTAGAGGGCATCATGGAAGGACTCCTTTGCGTTAAAAAGGCACTCGAGGGACACGTCATTAAACTGGGGATGCTGCAGTCTTCTTGCCTTTCGGGGCCACGTCTTCTGTGCGGCAGTCCTGGGCTGGAAGCACTGAGAGGTGCGTGTGTGGCTGCACTTTAAATATAGCGCCAACGTGATGAAGCGGCGAGGTGATGGTGTGGCGGGTGAATGAGAGCCCGCCCGCCATTGAAACAGCGTGTTTCCCGGGAGTGCACGATTAGTGAGACAGGATTGGGACGATGCAATGTGAAAACCCACCACTGCGGCCGGTGGGAAAAAGGTTCTTTTCCTCCCCGTTACCACACTTAGTGCAAACCTGGGACGATTCTGCTGCAAGCTTTTGGTTCTCAGTCTTCATACTTCTTTATGTGGCTGGGTATCAAATTTTGCCTGATAATGCTCTTGCTAGGCACCATGGGATAAGCAAGTAGATATAGGAGCAGGAGTTGTCCAGACAGCCAGGATGCCCCACCAATCAATTAGATCTAAATCCCCAGTTCCACTTTCCCATAAGATCCCCATATCCCTTGATTCTTTGAGTGTCTAAAAATCTATTGATCTTAATCTTGAACATACTCTATGCCCGAGCATCCACAGTTCTCTAGGGTGGAGAATTCCAAAGATTCACAGTCTGGCTGAGTGAAGAAATTTTTCCTCACCTCAGTCCTAAATGGCCAATCCCTTATCCTGAAGCTATAACCCTTAGTTCTCCACTCTCCAGATAGGGGAAACAGCCTCTCAGCATGTACCCTGCCAAGCCCTTTCAGAATCTGAAAGCCATTACCTCTCATTCTTTTAAATTCCAGAGATTATAGGCCCGTTCTGCTCAATCTCTCCTCACAACACAACCCTCTCATCCAGGAGATCCTTCAATCAAGCGATGTTTAATTGCAAATATAACCTTCCTATTTACATGTGCGTTAAGCACTATTTAAATGCAAGCTTTTGCTGTTATTACAGTCCCCGCCAATTAAAATGGGCTGTCATTTGCATCGGCCCAAATCGATACCATTATCCATTTGCATTAATGTCAACTACTTAAGTGCTCTGTTTATTATAAGCAGAAATGGCTTTGCTCATGTATGAGTTCATGTCTGGTTAAGGTAGTGAGTCCAATACTGAGCAAATAACACTGCATTAATGATCAATTATCATAAATGATCTTTTGTGTGCTTGAATCCTTCTAAATGTTTGAAGGGGCTCTGGCTTGCACTAAGCACTGATGGCGGTTTGAAGAAAGATCCAGGTAAGAGTAGGACTGCCATGTGCTCGCTGACCTACATTGACTGCTGGTTAAATGACAACTTAATTTTAAAACTTGCACCCTTATTTTCAAATCCATCCATAGCTTTGGCACTTCGCCATCTCTGTAACCTCCTCGAGCCCCACAACCCTTTAAGATATCTGCACTCCTCCAATTCTAGCCTCTTGAGTATCCTGATTTTAATCACTCCACCATTGGCAGCCTCCAGTTGCATAGGCCCCAAACTCTGGAATTCCCTCCCTAAACCTCTGCTTCACTACCTCACTTTGCTCCTTTAACAAGCTCCTTAAAACCTGCCTTTCTGACCAAGCTTTTGGCCATCTGACCTAATATCTCTTTAAGTGGCACCCTTTCATAGTTTGTTTGATAATTGGGCAGAGTCAACATGGATTTATAAAAGGGAAATCATGTATGACAAACCTGTAGGAGTTTATTGAGGATGTTGCTTGTAGCATTGATAACGAGGGGAACCAGTGGATGTGGTGTATTTGGATTTTCAGAAGGCTTTTGATAAGGTCCCACACAGGAGGTTAGTAAACAAAAGGAGAGCACATGGGATTTGGGGTAATATACTGCAATGGACTGAGAATTGGTTAAGAGACAGAAAACAGAGAGTAGGAATAAACGGGTCATTCTTGACATTACAGGCTGTTACTACTGGGGTACCACAAGGATTAGTGCTAGGGCCACAGCTGTTCACAATCTATATAAATGATTTGGATGTGGTGACCAAATGTAATATTTCCAAATTTGCTGATGACACAACATTAGGTGGGAATGTAAGTTGTGAGGAAGATGCAAGGAGGGTTCAAGGGGATTTAGACAGGATAAATGAATGGGCAAGAACATGGCAGATGTAAATAAATGTAAAGTTATCCACTTTGGTAGAAAAAACAGAAAGGCAGAGTTTTTCTTAAATGGTGAGAGGATGGGAAGTGTTATGCCTAAAGGGACCTGGGTGTCCTTGTTCATGAGTCACTAAAAGCTAGCATGCAGGCGCAGCAAACAATTAGGAAGGCAAATGCTATGTTGGCCTTTATCGTAAGGGGATTTGAGTACAGAAGTAAAGATGTCTTGGTGAAACTGCACCTGGATTACTGTGTACATTTTTGGTCTCCTGATCTAAGGAAAGCTATATCTGTCATGGAGGGAGTACAACAGAGGTTCACCAGGCTAATCCCAGGATGGTTGTATTACCTTATGAGAGAGATTGAGGAAACTGGGCCTGTATTCTCTAGAGTATTGAAGAATGAGAGGTGATCTCTTTGAAACTTACAAATTTTATAGGGCGTGACAGGGTGGATGTAGATAGGATGCTTCCCTTGGCTAGTGAGTCTACAACCAGGGGACAGTCTCAGCATAAGGGGCAGGCCACTTAAGACTGAGATGAGGCGGAATTTCTTCAAGTCAGAGGGTGGTGAATCTTTGGACTTCTTTACCCCAGAGGGCTGTGGAAGCTCAGTCATTGAGCGCGCTCAAGACAGAAATTGATAGACTTCTGGATACCAATGACATCTAGGGATATGGGGAAAGTGGAGAAAAATGGTGTAGAGGTAGATGATCAGCCATGATCTGTTCGAATTGTGAAGCAGGCTCGATGGACTGAATGGCCTATTCCTGCTCCTATTCCTTATGTTCCTATGGCTCTGTGAAACACCCTGGGATGTTTTACTATGTTACATAAATACAAGTTGCTGTTGTTGCCAACAATGGGTCAAAAAAGTCACTACACAGAGGGAACATTCTTAATACGTATTAAGAACTGTGATAGTGCAACCAGGTCTTAACAGTTATTACATAGAGCAGGAATATTGCATTTGCACAAACATGCTTGCTATAAGCAGGACTGCATTAGGAAAAGTGGGAACAAAATGCCTGCTTGTATATAAGAAAACCCAATAGAGCTGCCTGACTCAGTTGAAGCTTTTAGCCATAAACTGGTTGCTGCAGTTACCAAGCCAGTATCTGATGCCTTGAATACAATAACATTGGCATATCTATTGCACCAGACCACAGGATTTACAACTGGAACACCAGCTCACTTCCCTGCAGAGAGTAAAGCTGAAGACCTGGCTAGAGCACGGGTCCTCATGGAGTGGAAACCACTGCCAGAACCATTGGCAACATATGTCCCTTCGTCCTATCCAACAACACAAACGCCTTGAGCCTGCAGCCTGTTTCCTCCATAGCCCAAAAAAATCTCCCCTCAGACAATATGACAGGAAAACTATCAGTCCACAACTTGCAGCAAAAAGCAACACAATCTTCAGGAAAATAGACCTCTGAATGTTAAAGAGCACCTTATTGAAGAGCACAACTCAATATTAGATGCTGCCAGACCTGCTGAGTTTTTCCAGCACTTTCTATTTTTGTATTTGGCACACAACTAGTTTAACCACCTGGCACTTAATTATAGCCAAACAACCAATTCTATTCTATATAAGTATTCCATGTTCCTCCAATTCTGTCCTTTTGTGCTTCCCCAAATCCCTGAAAACCATTGGCAGCTGCGCCTTCAGTTGTCTTGGATCTAGGCTTTGGAATTCCATGTACCAGGTTAACCAAGCTTTTGGGCGCCTGCCCCAATATCTCCTTGTGTGGCTCCGTGCCAAATTACACGTGATAAAGGTGCTATAGAAATGCAAGTTGTTCTGATTATCTACAGACATGAAAACACAAATGCAAAACGTTATAAGCAAAAGGAAAAGCCTGGGAAGTGAGGTCCTTGCACATATCTTGTGTAAACAAGTATCCAGTAAAACCACTGCAGCAATCAAACGGTGGCAAAATCTCCAAGTGCACCACCGAAATAACCACCAAATCTGTGGGTATCAGCGAAAGTGATCAGTGGGTTGTTATGACATCATAGTTTTTAAAAATTCTTTCCCGGGATGTGGGTGACACTAGCTAGGGCAGCGCTTTTATTACCCATCCCTTATTGCCCTCGAACAAGTGCTGGTGAGCTGCCTTCTTGAACCGCTGCAGTCCACGTGGTGTAGGTACACCCACTATGCTGTTAAGGAAGGAGTTCCCTGTGGATGTACCTACACCACATGGACTGCAGCGGTTCAAGACCACTTTCTCGAGGGCAATTAGGGATGGGCAACAAAATTGCCGGCTGATCGCCCACATCCTATAAAAGATTTAAAAAAAAACGTGAAGCTGTTGGAATGTCATAACAACCCATATGATTCACTAATGTCCTTTAGGGAACAAAACCTGCGTTCTGACCCAGTCTGATCTATGTGTGACTCCAGTGCCAAGGCCACATTGCTCACTCTTAACTGACCTCTGAAGTGGCCGAGCAAGCTACTCAGTTGTTCATGTAGAAGGGCCATCACTACCTTTGCCGGTGTCAATCAAGGCTCAGTTGGCAGCACTCACACTTCTGAGTCTTAAGGCTTTGTGATCAAGTCCCATTCCAGGGCCCGAGAACTAAAATCAATGCAGCCAACCCAGTACAGTACTGGGGGAGTACTGCACAGTCAGAGGTATTACAATCTGTTCAGCTGATGTAAAAAATCCCATGATACTATTTTGAAGGAAACCAAGGGAGATTATCCCTGGAGTCCATAAGACCATAAGAGGTAGGAACAGAAATAGGCCATTCGGCCCATCGAGTCTCCTCTGCCACTTCATGAGATCATGGCTGATTTGATAATCCGCTTTCCTGTCTTTTCCCCATAACCCTTGATTCCCCTTACTGATTAAAAATCTGTCTATCTCAGCATTGAATATACTTCCTGGCCAATATGTATCCCTTAATCAACATTACAAAGCAGGCCATCTGGTCATTATCACATTGCTGTCTGCGGGAATCCCGTGAAAGAATAAAGAAAAATCATGAAGCTGTGAGAATATTATAACTGCATGAATTGGCTGCTACACTTCCTACATTACGACAGCGACTACACTTCAAAAAAGATCATTTGCTGTGGAGTGCTCTGAGGTCACGAAAACACCATATCAATGCAAGTCCTTCTTTCTCTTTCTTCTCAGGGGCATTTAGGCATGGGGAATAAATGCCAGCCTTCCAGTGATGACCACATTGTGAATTTGAATCTTATAAAGCAGTTAAACAAGCGACTAACATCCGGCTTTGCTGAGAGTCCTCTGATGATTAGCAGGCGTTGATCAACACATGATAGCTGGAGCAGGTTTGGTAGACAATATGCTCTCCAGCTTCTTAGGAATTTGATACTTTTATAGCTCAAGCCAAACTGACACCACCCATTGTGCAATAAATAAGTGCGAGGATCATAAAATAAATCAACACCTGTGGCGTTGTTTACCTGAAAATACTATGATGACTTAACAGAACAAAGATTAAATAGAGAACATATCATTTATATGGTGCCTTTTACAATTTCAGAATATCCCAGAGCGCTTTGCTGCCAACGAAGTACTTTTTGAAGTTTAGTCACTGTAGTAACGATAGTTACGTGGCAGCCAATTTGCGCACAGCAAGCTCCCACCAGCAGCTTGTATTGTACACATGATCTGCTTTTACTAATATTGGCTGAGGGATAAGTATTGGTCAAGGCACCGGGGAGAGCTCTACCGGTGTTCACCTGAGAGGGCAAACAGGACTCGGTTTAATGTCTCATCTGAAAGGTGGGACCTTCAGCTGCGTAACATTCCCTCGACTCTGCGCTGGAGTGTCAGATGAGATTATGGGCTTAAGTGTCTGGTACTGGGGGGCTTGAACCTGCTCGGGCAGCACTAGGATCGATGACTGCATGGCTACCTGAGCCACATGATGGACAGATCAGCAAAGTAAATGCGCGGCTGAAGAACAGGTTACGAGGAGAGGGGGGCTTCCATTTCGTGAAATACTGGAACCAGTACCAGGAGAGGAAGCAGCCGAACCTCTGGGATGGGCAACACCTGAACCGGACTGGGACTAAGATACTAGCTGAAAGGATAAATAGGTCTGTGGAAAGGACTTTGAATAGCAGAGGAGGGGGTGGGCTAGGGTGTGGTGATGTGAGGCAGATATTCAGCTAACTAAAAACAAGAAAATGGAGCAAAGCAAAGGTCAGAGTACAAAAGTAATAAAGATAACATAAATACTCGGGGAACAGACGCATTTATCAGAAGTAATCTGGTGTTAAAAATGAAGCAGCAGTGATGAAAAATAAGACCATATTAAATTCCATGTAGAGCAATCAGCAGCCATGAGTGTGTTCAGGCAAATCATGTACAGAAATACCATCAGGGAAAATGGGCAGAGTAGGGACAATTAATCAAAATATACTTAGGTACAGAAATCCATTCAGAATCAAAAATAAAACAAGGTATTGATCGTGTAGATAGGGAGAGACAGTTCCTACTGGGAGGAGTGTCAGTAACCAGGGGAGGCAGAGATGGTGGTTTAGTGATAATTTCACTGGGCTAATAACCACTGTGATATAGTGACGTGGTGCATGGTGATCTGGATGCAGATTCTTAACTGCCCAGCAGGCCACACAGCCGAGGGCAATTTGAGGTGGGCAACAAATGCTAGCCTTGCCAGTGATGCCCATTTCCCGCAAAAGAATAACACCCCCCCCGGATTTAAGTGAATCGGGGAGATGGTGGGGTAGTGGTAATATCATTGGCCAAGTAATCCAAAGACCCAGGTTAATCCTCTGGGGACATAGGTTCAAATCCCAGCAGAGCAGCAGGTTGGACTTAAATTCAATTAATAAAATCTGGAATTCTAATCTAGCCCGTGGTAACCATGAAACTATCATCAGTTGTTGTAAAAACCTATCTGGTTCACTAATGCCCTTTGGGGATCTAAATCTGTTGTCCTTACCTGGTCTGGCCTACATGGGACCTCAGACCCACAGCAATGTAGTTGACCTTTAACTGCCCTGTGAAATGGCCTAACAAGCCACTCAGTTCAAGGGCAATTAGGGATGGGCAACAAATGCTGGCCTTGCCAGCATCTCCCAAGTCCCATGAAAGAATAAAAAAAGAGGGCTGCTGGGTGCTGAGGGGGGCTGTTTAAAAGGCCATTCTTGGAATAAGACATTAAGCTGAGGCCTCATGTGTTCCTGTTACCTTGCTTAGATGGATGTAAAAGAATCTTATGGCAGCATGTGAAGCTAAATAGGGGGAGTTTTCTGATGTCCTGGCCAAATAATAATTGTGGGGTCTTTGCATCCTTGTTTTATTCGCCTACAAAAGCAATCCACAGACTGTGTAGCATTTGGGATGTGAAAGGGATACATAAATATCGCAAGGTGTCAGCCATGGCTCAATTGGTAGCATTTGTGCCTCTCAGTCAGAAGAATATGTGTTCAATATTCCATCCCAGAGACTGAAGCACAAAAGTCAAGGTTGACACTCCAGTGCAGTACAGAAGGAGTGCTGTATTGTCAGAGGTGCCACTTTGCAGGTGAAATATTAAACCAAGGCCCCATAGGCTCTCGCAGGTGGACATAAAGATCTTTCAACGCTATTTCTTTTGCAACAACAAGATGGCGGTGGTTTGAAAGGAGGCTCTGCTTGGACAGAAAGGTGAAGCTTCCAGAAACAGCGATTAGTGGGAGTGGCCCGGGACAGCTCGGCTACATCAGTTGCATCTCGGGAGGGTGCTGAGTGCATCGATCATCTCTCTAACCCCTACCCCTCTACGCATCAGTTCATTGGCTGGCACTCGACCTGCAACCACATGGCCTAGGAGATTGAGTCACTGCATTGAAGCCTTTGCCAGAATACGGGGCCAGAATACTTCTGCACAAGGGTGGGCTGGGACAGGAAAGTGGAACGTCTCTTTGGGCTAGAGCTTTCTGGAAGCAGGGGAACAGCATAATTTCAAAGATAGCCATGTGTCTGCTGATGGACTGTGACTACCTGAAATAGGAGGGCTTCCCAAAACTCTGCATTTACCTCATCTCCCCACCCCTCAATTCCCATTACTAATTTTAGGCATACCCATTGGATATGCAGGGGAGGGCGTATGAAGACCTAAGATTCTTTTCCAAATTTTCTATCTCCCTTTATTCTTATTTGGCTATGATATTGGAACTGCACTGTAGTGACATAGGTTGTTATATTGGTGATGTAATTCTTTTGCCTATGTATGAACAATTGTACTCACAGCAAATTTCTATAAGGACAATATAAGTATAGTGAGCAAAACTGAGCATGGACTATATCAAATAAGAGTTGGGCAGTTCTCCCTGGTGTCCACCATGGGCAGACCCCAGGAGCTATGTTGAGATGAAATAAAATTAAGTCCTACATATCTATTACAGACTTCACTGTATTAAAAGAAATGCTCTCATTCATGAAAGCCCATTCAAAACATTTAAATCCCCTCAAGTACTTAAACCCTTATAAAAACAAACAGTTTTATTCAAGCCACACATCAAAGACAGCTAATCCTTTGATAACCTCACTGAACTCTCAATCAACCTGTAAAGTTACAAATTCTATTATGATCATGGTAGGTTGCGAAAAGCAGCCAATGGTTAATAATGATATCATGAGAGCTCTGTAGGCTATGTCAACGTAGAGCTATTGTTACTGCTGGAACATATTTTTTCAACTCGCACAATCACAGGCAGGCTGTTTTTCTTCCCAAATTTTTAAAGGGCAGGGGATTTAAATAACGTGACAGCTTGAGCTTTTTTAACCCCTCACTGACATAGGCAAGATGTTTCATGCAATTTTTAAAAGGCTGGGCATTTAAATAACTTGGCAGCTTGATAATTCTGGAGACCATATCCGCCCTTTAAGATTCATAATTCCCACCTTGTGTGATAAGACCCTTGCTGCAGCAAAAATGGTGTCTGTTTGAGTTCAAATGTCCCTTCAGAGTTCGGCTTTCCAACATTTGTGACTCACATCACGTCCCCTTTTCCCTACCGGAGAAAATGGGGTCTGTCAGAAATGGGGGCAGGACTTCCCCATGATGCCACGAAAATCTGGCACAAATAAAGGTCTTTTTAAAAATTCATTCACTAGATGTGGGCTTCACTAGCTGGGCCAGCATTTATTGCCCATCCCTAATTGCCCTTGAGAAGGGGGTGGGTGAGCTGCTTTCTTGAACCGCTGCAGTCCAGTGGTGTAGGTACACCCACAGTGCTGTTAGGGAGGGAGTTCCAGGATTTAGGTCTTTTAAAATATTGAAAGGATTTGATCGAGTGAATACAGAGAGAATGTTTCCTCTTGTGGGAAGGTGCATGTCTAGAGGCCATCAATGTAAGATAGTCACCAAAAAATCCAATAGGGTTTTCAGAAGAGACTTCTTTGCACAAAGAGTGGTGAGAATGTGGAACTCGCTACCACAGGGAATGGTCAATGTAAATAGTATAGATGCATTTAAGAGGAGGCTAGACAAGCTTATGAGGGAGAGAGGAATAGAGGATTATGATAATTGTTTTGGATAAGGAATGACCGGAAGAGGCTCAGATGGAAAATCAAAAACAACACAAACGTGTTGGGCCTGTTTCTGTGCCATATATCCAGTGTAATGTAATCCTATTTATAGTCAAGACTTTGTGTTGGGATATTGCCCAATTTCTCAAACATGCTGCCATTGATAAGGATTCCTTTCATTAATCTGTGGGCCTCTGTGCTAGCTATTGACTAGCTCATGCCAGACTTGGAAATCTACATCTACATCTACATCTGATAACCTACGTCCCAGAGTACTTAAGGAAGTGGGCCTAGAGATAATGGATGCACTGGTGGTCATCTTCCAAGATTCTACAGACTCTAACTGCTCCTACAGATTGGAAGGTAGCTTATGTAACCCCACTATTTAAAAAGGGGGGTTGAGAGAAAATAGGGAATTATAGACCAGTCAGCCCGACGTCAGTAGTGGGGAAAATTCTAGAGTCCGTTATAAAAGACTTAACAGCTAAGCACTTGTAACACAGTGGCAGAATCGGACAGAGTCAGCATGGATTTACAAAAGGGAAATCATGCTTGACAAATTTACTGGAATTTTTCTAGGATGTAACTAGTAGAGTCGCTGAGGGGGAGCCAGCGGATATGGTTTATCTGGACTTTCAAAGGCTTTCGACAAAGTCCCACATAAGAGATTATGTGTAAAATTAAAGTGCATGGGATTGGGGGTAGTGCATTGAGATGGATAGAAAACTGGTTGGCAGATAGGAAACGAAGAGTAGGAATAAATGGGTCTTTTTCTGAATGGCAGGCAGTGACTAGTGGGGTACCGCAGGGATCGGTGCTGCGACCCCAGCTATTCACAGTATATATTAATGATTTAGATGAGGGAACTAAATCTCCAAATTTGCAGATGACACAAAGCTGGGTGGGAGGGTGAGCTGTGAGGAGGATGCAGAGATGCTTCAGTGTGATTTGGACAAGCTGAGTGGGTGGGCAAATGCATGGTAGATGCAGTATAATGTGGATAAATGTGAGGTTATCCACTTGGTAGCAAAAACAGGGAGGCAGATTATTATCTGAATGGCTATAAATTGAGAGAGGGGATTGTACAACAAGACCTGGGTGTCCTTGTACACCAGTCGCTGAAGGTAAGCATGCAGGTGCAGCAGGCGGTAAAGAAGGCAAATGGTATGTTGGCCTTCATAGCAAGAGGATTCGAGTACGGGAACAGGGATGTATTGCTGCAATTATACAGGGCCTTGGTGAGACCACACCTGGAATATTGTGTGCAGTTTTGGTCTCCTTATCTGAGGAAGGATGTTCTTGCTATAGAGGGAGTGCAGCAAAGGTTTACCAAACTGAATCCTGGGATGGCGGGACTGACATATGTGGAGAGATTGAGTCGGCTAGGATTATATTCGCTGGAATTCAGAAGAATGAGGGGAATCTCATAGAAACCTATAAAATTCTAACAGGACTCAACAGGGTAAATGCAGCAAGTATGTTCCTGATGGTGGGGGAGTCCAGAACCAGGGGACACAGTCTGAGGATACGGGGTAGACCATTTATGACTGAGATGAGGAGAAATTTCTTCACCCAGAGAGTGGTGAGCCTGTGGAATTCGTTACCACAGAAAGTAGTTGAGGCCAAAACATTGTATGCTTTCAAGAAGGAGTTAGATATAGCTCTTGGGGTGAAAGGGATCAAAGGATATGTGGAGAAAGCAAGAGCAGGCTATTGAGTTGGATGATCAGCCATGATCATGATGAATGGTGGAGCAGGCTTGAAGGGCCGAATGGCCTACTCCTGCTCCTATTTTCTGTGTTTCTATGAAAAGGCTGCATTCAGAGAAGGCCATCCTTTGGTAACTTGCTCGGGAAAATGGGGTCAAGACTTTACGACATCTAAGGGTTCAAACTGGCAAAGGACAAAGTAAGTGCAGATTCCAAGATAATGCATAGAATGTATTTCCAGAAGGCATTTGATAAGGTGCTCCATCAAAGGTCATTGCAGAAAATAAAAGCTCATGGTGCAGGGGGGTAACATATTAACATGGATAGAAGATTGGCTGGCTGCCAGAAAATAGAGAGTATGCATAAATGGGTCTTTTTCTGATTGGCGGAACGTGACGAGGGGAGTCCGCAGGGGTCTGTGCTGGGGACTCAACTTCTTACAATTCACATCAGTAATTTAGATGAGAGGAGCGATAGCATGGTAGCTAAATTTGCAGATGACACAAGGGTAGATAGGAAAGTATGTTGTGAAGAGGATATAAGGAGGTTGCAGACGGATATAGAATAGGTTGAGTGAGTGGGCAGAGATTTGGCAAATGGAGTTTAATGTGGAAAAATGTGAAGTTGTTCACTTTGGCAGAAAGAATATAAAAGCAGAGTATTACTTAAAGGGAGAACAACTGCACAATTCTGAGGTACAGAGGGATCTAGGTGTTCTCGTGCATGAGTCACAAAAAGTTAATGTGCAGGTACAGCAAGTAATTAAGAAGGCTGATGGAATGCTATCCTTCATAATGAGAGGAATTGAACATAAAAGTAAGGATGTTATGCTTCAGTTATACAGGGCATTGGTGAGACCGCACCTCGAATACTTTTTGCAGTTTTGGTCTCCTTATTTAAACAAGGATGTAAATGCATTGGAAGCGGTTTAGAGGAGGTTTATTAGATTGATACTTGGAATGAGTGGGTTGTCTTATGAGGAAAGGTTGGACAGACTGGGCTTGTTTCCACTGGAGTTTAGAAGAGTGAAGGGTGACTTGATTGAAGTATACAAGATCCTGAACAGTATTGACAAGGTGGATGTGCAAAGGATGTTTCCTCTTGTGGGTGGGTCCAGGAGGCACTGTTTTAAAATCAAGGGTCACCCTTTTTAGGACAGAGATGAGGGAGAATTTTATTCTCTCAGAGGGCTGTGCGACTTTGGAACTCTCTGCCTCAGAAGGTGGGGGAGGCGGGGTCATTGAATATTTTTAAGGTGTAGGTAGATAGATTCTTGTTCGACAAGGAAATCAAAAGTCATTGGGGGTAGGAAACACAAACAGATCAGCCATGATCTTATTGAATGGCAGAGCAGGTTTGAGGGGCTGAATGGTCTACTCCTGCTCCTATTTCTTATGTTCTTGTGTATGGGGAGACAGTGGTGGAGTGATAATGTCCTTAATAATCCAGAGACCCAGGCTCATGCTCTGGAGACATGGGTTCAAATCCCACCATGACAGGCGGTAGGATTTGAATTTGAATTCGGTTAGTAAATCTATAATTGGAAGGTAGTCTCAGCAATGGTGACCATGAAACTACCGTTGTAAAAACCCATCTGGTTCACTAATGTCCTTTAGGGAAGGAAATCTGCTGGTCTATGTAGTCCACCACAGTAATGTGGTTGACTCTTAACTGCCCTCGAAATGCCCTAGCAAGCCACTCAGTTTAGGGCAAATTAGGAATGGGCAGCAGATGCTGACCTTGCCAGTGATGCCCACATGAAAGAATATATTAAAAAAAAATGTATTTCTGGGCAAGTGAGTGGAGAGAATCATAAAATGATACAGAACGGAACGAGGCCTTGTGCCTATGCTGGTTCTGTGAAGGAGCTGTCCAATTAGGCCCAGTTCCTGACTCTTTCTCCATCGCTCTTCACTTCTCTATCCAAGCCCATTTTGAATGTTATTATTGAATCAGCTTCCACCACTTTTTCAGGCAGTGCGCTCCAGATCCTAACAACTCGCTGCTTAAAATGATTTTCTCTCACATTGCACTGTCAGAAGGACCACACAGCAGCAAGTTGGCAAAAGAGCTGGAGGCAAAGTTTCTCGTTTTCCTACTCTATAAAAAGACCTTTTGTGATTTTGAACACCACGGTTAAGTCTCGCAGGTTACCCTGTTCCGCAGTGGCTGGGAATTCCAAGAGTCAGATCCACGGAAAGGTTTAGTTTGACCTTTGGCCGATCGACCAGGCCAGGGCCCACACTGACAGTGAGGAGGTTTCCTGCTAACTTGAGTCCCTCGTCAGTTTTGGAGGCTTCTGCCATTTTGAGGCTCGGGCCTTGTGTAAATCTGCCAGGTAAGCTCAAGGCTGGATTGAGGCCCAAAGATTGGGGTGGGGGGTTGGCGGTGGGGGATGGGGGGGGTGGGGGGGGTTGGCGGCAGGGTTGGGGGGGGGGCGGTGGGGGGGGGCAGCCATCAGCCTGGTAAAAGCAAAATACTGTGGATGCTGGTAATCTGAAATAAAAACAGAAAATGCTGGAAAAACTCAGCAGGTCTGGGAGCATCTGTGAAGAGGGAAACAGAGTCGACGTTTGGAGTCCATGTGACTCTTCTTCAGAGCTATTTATCAGCAAGGTAAGCTGCGTTGGGGGTTGGGGGCGGCCGGGGTGTGGAGATTGCAAAGGCGTGACCAGGAGAGAGCTCGGTGGCCGTGACTATATAACGCAATAAGAGAATTGAGGGAAAGAATCAATGTCTATCCCCAGACTGGCACTTCGTAGTTGTTCTGAAGGAAGTGCAGAGAAGAAAAGAAAGATGTCCACTCCTGTGTAGCACCTTTGATGATCTCAGGGCACCCCAAAGTGTTTCACAGCCAATGAAATTCTTTATTAAGTGTTGTTGTACTGTAGGGGAACACAGCAGCCAATTTATGCACAGCAAGCTCCCACGTGCAACACCTTGGTAACGAGCAGGTGATGTTGATGTTGATCGAGGGATAAACATCACCTAGGGGCAGTGGGGAGAGCTCTCCTGCTCTGCTTTGAGATGGTGCCGCAGGATCTTATACATCCACCTGATTGGGGGGGGAGGGGGGGGGGGTGTGTGCCTTGGTTCAACATCTCATCCGAATGACGGCACTTCTGACAGAGCAGCACTCCCTCACTGGACTGTCAGCTTTGCAAGGCTGACCTCTGACATCTCCATTAATCATTAAAACACACTGCGGGTGTATCAGTTGCTATTTTGTCAGGGTCTTTCTCACCCTCTGTCTCTTCTCTACAGACGCTCCTCGTGACCTATCTCTCTAACCAGGTTTTTAGTCACCTGCCCTAAGAGCTGCTTCTGTGTCGCTGTGTCAGATTTCACTTTGCTGCTTTGCCCAAAATGATTGGCAAGGGTGAAAACTTTGCAAAGCAATACAGGGAGTCAGTGAAGCGTTTTAACTCGATTCACTCCTGGGGAAGTGAAAGCTGGTTTAGATGAAAATATTACCATGCAATTAAAATTAAAATGATGTGCTTTGATGGTCTCATTTTACAATCAGGATGTTCAAATATTTGGCTTTGGTGGGTCTGATTGATACAGATAGGTAAGTGTTAGTGAAGGTGGGAGAGGCGATGGTGATGGGGCAGGTGAGGAATGTGCCCTCCTTACTACCATCTGCTGGAAGCACCAAGTACTGCAGCCATTGTCTGAGCTGTGGTACAATGTATTGAACACAGTGAACAGGTCTTTTTCTAAAAAAATTCTTCAATCGGGTGTAAGCTGCCAGCAATTTTTCCCCAGCCTTAATTGCCCTTGAGAAGATGGTGGTGAGCTGCCTTCTTGAACTGCTGCAGTCCATGTGTTCTATAGGTATACCCATAGGAAGGGAGTTCCAGGGTTTTGATCCAGTGACAGTGAAGGAACGACAATATATTTCCAAGTCAGGATGTTGAGTGACTTGGAGGGGAACTTCCAGGCGGTGGTGTTCCCATGGAGCTGCTGCCCTTGTCCTTCCAGGTGGTAGCGGTCATGGGTTTGGAAGGTGCTGTCGAAGGAGCCTTGGTGAGTTGCTGCAGTGCATCTTGTGGATGGTACTCACTGCTGCTACTGTGCGTCGGTGGTGGAGGGAGTGAATGGTTATCTGGTGGATAGGGTACCAATAAAGCGGGCTACTTTGTCCTGGATGGTGTCAAGCTTCTTGAGTGTTGTGGGAGCTGCACTCATCCAGGCAAGTGCAGAGTATTCCATCACACTCCTGACTTGTGCCTTGTAGATGGTGGACAGGCTTTGGTCAGGGGTTGACGCTCCTATTCCCTTGTCAATGAAGTTATAGGCACTTAACCTCTTCAGTTATTCGCCTGCCTATGTGTGTTGTATTGCCAAACAGTACACATTAAAAAAATAAAAACAAAAAACTGCGGATGCTGGTAATCCAAAACAAAAACAGAATTACCTGGAAAAACTCAGCAGGTCTGGCAGCATCGGCGGAGAAGAAAAGAGTTGACGTTTCGAGTCCTCATGACCCTTCAACAGAACGTTCTGTTCTGTTGAGGGGTCATGAGGACTCGAAACGTCAACTCTTTTCTTCTCCGCCGATGCTGCCAGACCTACTGAGTTTTTCCAGGTAATTCTGTTCACATTAAAAAAAGACTGTTTCACTCCAAATGGTCACTTATATAAGGTCACCAACTCTGGTTGGACGTCAGCCTGGAGGTTGATCACATGACCTTCATGATACCTGCTTCCCACCACATCCAACATTGGTTTGCCAGCACATCAAATCTCATGGTACACCACCCTTTCGCATCAATGTAAAGCAAACAATTGTCTTCAATACCCGGCTGGATGGCTTCTGACCATCCTGCCTCTCTCCCATCACCAATACTTTGATAGCTAATAACCAAAACCACTCAAAGAACATTTTAGAGGTAAGCACACTTTATATGGAGCACTTCTCCCAGGTTTCTCGCAGCAGTGTCCAGGAGTTTAATCTTTAATTTCTGGAGAGCCCAGAAGAATCTTGGCTGCTCTAAAGGTTTTAAACTCAGTTGTGGCTCAACGATCACTCATGGACCATGGGGTTGGGGGTTGGAGGGAAGTCTGATAGAAAACCTAGGAATTTTGCATGGTTCTTATTTTTGAGCGCAAAGCACAAAAAAATGGTGCGTTTTGAAAAACTGGGGAGATGTCAGAGGGATTGTTCCTGTAGCGCTAACAGTTTGCATTATGTTTGCCGCTGATCAAAGAATATGTCCCAAGGTGCTTCCTGGGAGGATAATTGGACACGAAATTGACTATCTTTCCAGAATCCAGTTATGTTTCTGAAAGGAGATTGGCACCCAGACCTCAATCAAGCTTGCTAGCGATCCACTCGAACTCTTCACACTCTGTGTAAAGAAATGCTTTCTGATGCCTGTCCTGAACTTATCGCTCACAGCTCCCATATTGCATCTTCACGACTCTGGCATATTTAAGCGTATTGTGAAGAAAGAATTCTCTCTTTTTCCTCGCGTGACACACCGCTGTGCCAGCTAATGAATTAGAGGTGGGTAATGATTCGTGATTCAAATATGCGGCAACATCTGAACTCATGACCGAAACTACAGCAGAACAGAACCTCCTGAGCAGAATATTGCTCCAGCACAATGCAGTGAGTGGAGGATAGTACATTCAAATTGCATGAGAAAAATCAATCCCAGTCACTTACAGCTGTTGCGTGATTGATGAGGGAATTATCTCTATTCAGTTTGCCATTTTAATTCTTAGCCCCACTCTCACTCTGACCTCTCTCTCCTTGGCCTCCTGCAATGTTCCAATGAAGCTGAACAGAATTTCGAGGAGCAGCACATCATCTTTTGATTACAACTTCAAGACTCAACGTTGAGTACAATAATTCCATACTATATCCACTGTTCTGGGATTACTATATTCTGGGATGAAGGGCTTATCCTATGAAGAAAGGTTGAACAGGTTGGGCCTATACCCAATGGAGATTGGAAGAATGAGAGGTGACCTTATTAAGACATATAAGATCTTGAGGAGGCTTGATCAGGTAGAGACCAGGAGGATGTTTTCACTTGTGGGGGAGACTAGAACTAGGAGACACAGTTTAAGAATAAGAGGTCTCCCCTCTAAGACTGAGATGAGGAGAAATTTTCTCTCTCGCAGGGTCATTAGTCTGTGGAATTCTCTTCCCCAGAAAGCAGTGGAGGCTGGGCCATTGAATTAATTCAAGGCAGCGTAAGGCAGATTTTTGACAAGCAAGGGAATCAAGGGTTATGGGGGGCAGACAGGGAAGTGGAGTTGAAACACAACCAGGTCAGCCATGATCTGATTGAATGGCAGTGCAGGCTTGAAGGGCCGATTATCCTACTCCTGCACCTCAGTCCCATGTTCCTATGTTCCTGTTTATTCGGATGGTAGCTGTTGAGGATGATTCTGCTGTTCCCATTTTCGCCACCTTTTGCCTCATTTTTTGCTTCTTTATTTGTCCGACTATATATCAATTTTCTGTGCATCGTCATCCCTTTTGCTATAAAATCTCTCCAGCCTTCCATCCAAGCACAGACCTCCCCTTCCCTCCCTTCTCCACCTTTCCCCTCTCTCTATCTCTGTGTTCTGACACAAAGCTCACAGGCTTGAAACGGTAACTCTGATTTTCTATCTGCCGGGGCTTCCTGATCTGCTTTTCTGTTTTTATCTCGGATTTCCAGCTTCTGCAGTACTTTATCCTTGAATTATTTTTGAAGTCCAGTGACCAGTATCAGTATTGGTGCAAATATGCGGCTGCCAACTCATCTTGGAATCAAATATAACACTTATAAGTCTCTCGGTTGACATGACCTCCATGAGGCTGAACAGCTACAGCTCATCTTGCTTCTCATCGTCGGTCTCCCTAACACTGAGATAATAAAAAAAGAAAATGCTGGAAAAACTCAGCAGGTCTGGTAGCAGTGTTTTGAAGCCGAGCCTCAAAGCTATGGAGGTTAGGTGGTGGGACACCAGCCAGGCCTATGTTGGAATAGTGAAGTCTCGAGGTAACAAAGGCATGAATGAGGGCTTCAGCAGCCGATGAGCTGAGACAGAGGCAAAGTTGGGCGACGTTACGGATGGGGTAATAAACGGTATCAGTATTGGTGCAAATATGCGGCTGCAAGCTCATCTTGGGATCAAATATAACACTTGTATATCTCTTGGTTGACGCTACAGCTTATCTTGCTTCTCACAGCCGATCTCCCTAACGCTGCGATAAAAAAACCCCCAGCAAATGCTGGAAAAACTCAGCAGGTCTGGCAGCATCTGCGGAGAGAGAACCAGCTAACGTTTCGAGTCTGTACGACCCTTCTTCAGAGCTGGAGAGGCAGAAGTGTGAAGGGTCATACGGACTCGAAACGTTGGCTGGTTGCATCTCCGCAGATGCTGCCAGACCTGCTGAGTTTTTCCAGCGTTTGCTGCATTTTTATTTCCAATTTCCAGCATCCGCAGTATTCTGCTTTTATTTCGCACTCCAGCGCTGAGGGCTGGTCTTTGATGCTGTTTCCTGCACTCGGACAACCAGAGCCTCACGCAGAACCCTCAGCGGCCAGAGCCACTGTACGGCATCAGCAAGACATTCGGGGAGCTCGAGAACTCAGTTAACTTGATAACAGGGCCCAGCTTCCTCTTTACTTTGCTGCCACTTATTGCTCGGCTGGTGAGTGACAGTCAACAACCGCCCCACCCATCCCTCGCCCACAGTCTCTGCGAAAAGAATCTGTTTGCTCTTGCAAAGAAGCAACCCAACCCTCTATCCCTCGAGGGGTTGGATCAGTAGCAGCAT
Organism: Carcharodon carcharias; assembly: GCF_017639515.1. Classification (NCBI taxonomy): domain Eukaryota; kingdom Metazoa; phylum Chordata; class Chondrichthyes; order Lamniformes; family Lamnidae; genus Carcharodon; species Carcharodon carcharias. The sequence goes on from NC_054470.1 coordinate 182,651,758, forward strand.
TTATGCTTCCTCGTGGCCTTACGAACCTGGGGAAATAGCTGATGTGTGTGTGTTGCGAATGTGACCTCTCCGCCAATCCATTTGTTGGAAAAAGTTGGTTTCTGTGAGCGCTCAAAACCTGATGGTCAGGACCCCTAGTTTATTTCGCCGCTGCGAAAGGTGCAGAAACAGAGCAGAGGTGTTGGGGGGGGCGGGGGGGTGTGGTGGGGGGGGAGGTGGGGGGGGGGGCGCGAGATTTTTAACCCTCGATGGCCCAAGCACGGAAGCGGGCGGATGTGGAAAGTTGTGTCAGTGGTCAGCGAGCCGGCTGCCCAGTTCCATCCCAACTCCCCTGAGCCCCTTTCCTGGAGGCAGAACGAGGCATGGGGTCAAGTGGGGAGTGGCAGGGCTACCCTCAACAACAGGTTTTCACGAATTTTCCAGGCGTCCTCTGGGTTCCCCGATGGCTCGGGTTCTATGTCAACCACCTGAGGCAGCCTCCCATTGGCAGGGTGGGAGAGGAATGTCCGGCCAGGCTTTGAAGCCCTGCCCTGCCTGTCTGGCCTTGGCTGAAACCGCAGGCCGTCCTGTGGAGGGGTTTCTCAGCCACGGATACTGGACCCTGCAGCTGAGACCATCTCTTATTTAAAAATTCAAGAAGTTGGAGAATGGGCGCCTCGACCTAGGGTTGCCTTCGTTCTCGCCTACCTGAATAGCCAGCCTTCTGCTTCTTCCAAGCAGGAGGCCTCCTATTATCCTTCCAACTTCGAGAGCCCTCCGGCCTTAATTGGACAGCGAATCTGCCCTCCGGTCACGAATTGGCAAATCGAGGGAATACGCACCCCACGTAGTGCGGGCTCCTGACCCCCATCTGACCTGATGTTGGGGTCTTGGACCAAAGAGCAAATTTCTGCTGATTGGTTAGAATTTAGGAAGCTGCAGACACACCAGCAGTACTTTGCTTCTTCTTCCATACACATAACATCCTGTAGCAGCTGGCCTAACGTTTTTACACGAGCCATTTTAGAGCAGCATAGGCAAGATATCCATGTGATATTATCTGTTACGTAGACACATACGAATTAGGAGCAGGTATAGACCACTTGACCCTACGATCCTGCTCTGCCCTTTAATAAGCTCACGGCTGATCTGACTGTAACCTCCACTCCACTTTCCTGCCTATCCCCAATAACATTCCACCCCCTTGTCTATCAAGAATCTATCTTGCTCTGCTTTAAAAATATTCAAGGAGTCTGCTGCAGTCTCGAGGACGAGAGTTCCAAAGACTCACTACTCTCTGAGAGAAAAAAATTCTCTTCATCTCTGTCTTAAAGGAGCGACCCCTTATTTTTAAACAGTGGCCCCGCTAGTTCTAGATTTTCCCACAAGAGGAAACATCCATCCAACCTGCCAAGAGCCATCAGGACCTTAAAGGTTTCGATCAAGTCACCTCTTACTCTTCTAAACTCCAGTGGATATGAGCCGAACCCGTCCAGCCTTTCCTTGTAAGACAACCCGCCCATTCCTGGTGTTAATCTCGGAAACCTTCTCTTAATTTCTTCTAATGCATCTACAGTCCACTGTTTCCCAGCCTCAACAGCTTTGTGGGAGAGAGAGTTCCAGATTTACACCAAACTTTGTGTGGAGAAATGCTTCCTGACATAACAATTGAAGACCCTAATGCAAGTTTTAAAATTGTACTTCTTTGTTCTGGGCTTCCCCACCAGAAGATATAGTTTCTCCCTATCTACCCGATCAACAACTTTAATCATATTAAACGCCTCAATTAGATCACTCCTTAACCTATCAAGATTGACACCCCTTTGTGTACTCTGCAAATATTGACACATTTTATGGACTTGGCTCACTTAATTTACAAAAGACAGAGTCAGCTACTTGAAGAATAATATCTGTATGGAATCACACAGTGCAGAAGGGGCCCTTCGGCCCATCGAGTCTGCACCGACACATGAGAAACACCTGATTTACCTACCTAATCCCATTTACCAGCACTTGACCCATAGCCTTGAATGCTATGACGTGTCAAGTGCTCGTCCAGGTACTTTTTAAAGGATGTGAGGCAACCCACCTCCACCACCCTCCCAAGCAGCGCATTCCAGACTTTCACCACCCTCTGGGTAAAAAAGCTTTTCCACACATCCCCCCCTAAACCTCCTGCTCCTCACCTTGAATCTGTGTCCCCTCGTGACTGAACCTTCAACTAAGGGGAACAGCTGCTCCCTATCCACCCTGTCCATGCCCCTCATAATCTTGTACACCTCGATCAGGTCGCCCCCCCCCCAATCTTCTCTGCTCCAATGAAAACAACCCAAGTCTACCCAATCTCTCTTCATAACTTAAATATTTCATCCCAGGCAACATCCTGGTGAATCTCCTCTGCACCCCCTCCAGTGAAATCACATCCTTCCTATAATGTGGCGACCAGAACTGCACACACTACTCCAGCTGTGGCCTCACCAAGGTTCTATACAACTCCAACATGACCTCCCTACTTTTGTAATCTATGCCTCGATTGATAAAGGCAAGTGTTCCATATGCCTTTTTCACCACCCCACTAACATGCCCCTCCGCCTTCAGAAAACTATGGACACACATGCCAAGGTCCCTTTGTTCCTTAGAACTTCCTGGTGTCATACCGTTCATTGAATACTTCCTTGTCAAATTGCTCCTTCCAAAGTGTATCACTTCACACTTTTCAGGGTTAAATTCCACCTGCCACTTATCTGCCCATTTGACTATCCTGTCTATATCTTCCTGTAGCCCAAGACACTCAACCTTACTGTTAACCACCCGGCCAATCTTTGTGTCATCCGCAAACTTACTAACCCTACCCCCCACAGAGTCATCTATGTTGTTTATATAAATGACAAATAATAGGGGACCCAGCACAGATACTTGTATTACACCACTGGACACTGGCTTCTAGTCACTAAAGCAGCCTTCTGTCATCACACTCTGCCTCCTACAACTAAGCCAATTTTGAATCCACCTTATCAAATTCCTCTGTATCCCATGTGCATTTGCCTTCTTTATAAGTCTCCCATGTGGGACCTTATCAAAGGCTTTGCTGAAATCCATATAAACTACATCAACTGCACTACCCTCATCTACACACCTGGTCACCTCCTCAAAAAAATTCAATCAAATTTGTTAGGCATAACCTCCCTCTGACAAAGCCATGCTGACTATCCCTGATCAAACCTTGCCTCTCCAAGTGGAGATAAATTCTCTCCTTCAGAAATTTCTCCAATAGTTTCCCTACCACTGACGTGAGACTCACTGGTCTGTAGTTCCCTGGCTTATCTCTACAGCCCTTTTTAAATAGCGGAAGCACATCAGCTGTTCTCCAGTCCTCTGGCACCTCCCCCATGGCCAGAGAGGAACTAAAAGTTTGGGTCCGAGCCCCTGCGATCTCCTCCCTTGCCTCCCTCAGCATTCTGGGACACAAATCATCTGGACCTGGAGATTTGTCCACTCTTAAGCCTGCCAACACCTCCAATACCTTGTCACTCCCTATATCAAATTGCTCAAGAACTTCGCAGTCTCTCTCCCCGAGTTCCATACCTTCATCCTCATTCTCTTGGGTGAAGACGGATGTGTAGAAAACAGCTTTTATAAATAAGCAATATGCTAGTCTTAGGCAGTACCACTTTTGCTTTAGAATCCAAGGGTTGTGGGTTCAATTCCCAATCCAGAGGCTTGAGCACATAATCTCGGCTGACACTCCCAGTGCAGTACTGAGGGAGTGCTGCAATGTCTGAGATGCTATCTTTGCAATGAAAGGTTACAGCCAGACTTCAGCTGCCCTCTCAGATAAAAGATGCCAGGGCACTATTTCAAAGGAGAGCGGGGGATTGTCCTTGTGCCCTGGTCAATATTTATCCCTCAAGTAACATCACTAAAATTGATTACATTGTCATTTATTTAATTAAAGTGATTTGAGACCTTCCTGTCTGCAAAACTGTCTGTTGCGTTTCCCTGCATTTATTGGCTATAAAGCAATTTTGGGGTATTTTTTTTATTCATTCATCAGTTGGGGAGGGGGACATCACTGGCGAGGCCAGGATTTATTACCCATCCCCAATCGCCTTTGGGAGCTGGGTGGCTTGCTAGGCCATTTCAGAGGGCATTTAAGAGTCAACCACATTGCTGTGGGTCTGGAGTCACATGTAGGCCAGACCAGGTAAGGACAGCAGTTTTCCTTCCCTGAAGGACATTAATGAACCAGGTGGGTTTTTATGACAATGGTCGTCATTTTTAATTCCAGACTTTTTTTTATTGAATTCAAATTTCACCATCTGCCATGGTGGAATTTGAACTCAGGTCCCCAGAGCATTACCCTGGGTCTCTGGATTACTTGTCAGGAAGATATAATAATTTTCATCATGTTATTTGGAATTTACTGTAAAATAGAGCAATAATGGGGTATGTGTCTATGTATGTGTATGTGTCTGTATTTGTGAGATTTAATTGACTTAAAGACAACTGGTCTGTAGGCTTTGATGTAAGAAGAGAAGCTAGGTTTGAAATGCTAAATAGGTAAACGTGGGTGAAGCTTTAGACTGTGACGCATAAAGGGAACATTTGTATTTTTAAATAAGCCAGAATAGCTTGAATTCAAAAGAGGGGATGAAATGTTTCACCTAGCCAGGAGAAGTTAAGGAACAGTGTGTTTATTTTTTCTCAAAGATTACTAGTAAAATTGGTACTATGATAGATTTTATTATTAGAGAAGTAAAGTTCATAGACATAGTGAAACAATGGGAATTTGCATTCATAGGGGAAAATATGTATAAAGGAGAGAAGGCTCTGTGCAAGGGAAGGCACTTTGTAAGATCTAACACAAGTGTGAAAAGCCTAAAGTTGCTATCTCCAAGAAACCGAAGGTGAGGAAAAACCCACTTTGAATTCGACTATCCAGGGTGTGTGCTTTGCCTGGGTCGGTTTAAATTTATGTGTTCTACTGTTGCCTTAATGGAGGTGTAACTGGGAGTTAGACTAATTAGGGGATTTAGAAGTTATTGTAGCAGTAATTTGTAGACATATGTATGGGTTTACAATCTTTTCTTTTACTAATAAATGTTTAATTTAGTTTTGTGAAAAACCTCTGAGCCTCGGTGGCCTCCTTTTTACTGAATTCAAAGCCTGCATCTCAAAGTAAATACAAATTGCAAATAGCTGTAGCAGCTGCTTCAAGTTCCCCTCTGGGATTTGAGCAGCTTAGCATTTACCATCTGCCTGCCATAATATACTGGTCTAGTGATAACCTCCCCTCAAACCCTGAAGCCATGAGAAGTGCTATACAAGCGCAATATTTTTGTAACTAATGAACGTGTTGAAATAAAATGAAAAAATAAACTCTTTTTAACACCTTGATGATTTTCACCCTGGTTGCAACCCTTAGATTAATCTTTAATTACTGCAAATTCTAGGGCGTTGCTGCAGAATTGTTGCCCCTGCCCTCTGGTGAGCTTTTAAAACTTGTATTAAACCTTATTAACGTTTGTACAAAGCTGCCACTCCTACCTGACTCACTCGCGACACTGAGAATCGGGATCCCTGAACATCTCCAACCTCAATGCGTGTGGAACCCAACACGTGAGTGCAAAAGGCAAAGCTGAAGCATTTGCAACCATCTTAAACTAGTGTGGATGGTCCACCTTGGCCTCCATCTGAGATGCTCACCAATACAGATGCCAGTCTTCAGCCAATTTGATTCGCTCCTTGTGTTATCAAGAAATGGACTGGATGCAACAAAGGCTATGAGATCTGACAACATCCTGGTTATAACACTGAAGAGTTATGCTGCAGAACAAGCTATACTCTTAGCCATGCAGTTCTAGTACATCTACATTGCTGGTTTCAACCCAACACTGTGGCAAATTGCCCAGTTATGTCCTGTCCACAAAAAGCAGCACAAATCCAATCTGGCCACTTACCTTCTCAGCAGTCTACTCTCAGTCATCAGTAAAATGATGGAAGGGGTCACCAACAGTGCTATTAAGCAGCACCTGCTCAGCAATAGCCTGCTCACTGATGCTCAGTTTGGGTTCCACCAGGGCCACTCAGCTCCTGACTTCATTACAGCCTTGGTCCAAACATGGACAAAAGAGCTGAACTCCCAAGGTGAGGTGAGAGTGATGGCCTTGACATCAAGGCCACATTTGACCAAGTATGACATCAAGAACCCTTGGTAAAATTGAAGTCAATGGGAATGTGGGGGAAAACTCTCCGCTGGTCAGAGTCATACTTAGCACAAAGGAAGGTGGTTTTGGCTGTAGGAGGCTAATCATCTCAGTGCCAGGACATTGATGCAGGAGTTTCTCAGGATAGTGCCCTAGGCCCAACCATCTTCAGCTGCTTCATCAGTAGCCTTCCCTACATTGAAGTCATAGAGTCATTATGGTATAGAAGGATGCCTTTCAGCCCATCAACTCCATGCCAGCTCTTTTTAGAGCAATCCAATCAGTTACTCCTCTCTATCCTCGCAGCCCTGCACGTTTGTTTCCCTCAAGTGGCCATCCGATTTCCATTTAAATTCATTGACTGTCTCCTTTTCCATCCTCCCTGTAGACAGTGAATTCCAGGAAGTGGGGATGTTCACTGATAATTGCACAATGTTCAGTCCCATTCTCAACTCCAGAGACTGAAGCAGTCCGTACCTACATACTTCAAGGCCTAGACGTCAATTATGTTTGGGCAATAGCAAATAAGATTCGCACCACACAAGTGCCAGGCAATGACCATTCCCAACAAAAGAAGAGCCAACCATCTCGCCTTGGCATTCAATGGCATCAACCACCTAACAGAACAAGGGCAGCGGGTGCTTAGAAACACAACCACCTACAAGGCCCCCTCCAAGTCACACCAGTCATCTTTATTTGGAATTATATCGTCGTTCCTTCATTGTCACTGGGTCAAAATCCTGGAATTCCCTTCCTAACAGAACCGTGGATGTACCTACACCACACGGACTGCAGCGGTTCAAGAAGGTAGCTCACCACCACCTTCTCAAGGGCAATTTGGGATGGGCAATAAATGCTGGCCCAGCCGCACATCCCATCAATGAATAAAGATAAACAGGTGGAATGAGTGGTAGAGTATGGGACGCTACGCAGATGTGGGATAGAACTGACATTTCTGGGGTGATTGTTATGCGAAATCGAATCTTTTGGTTGGTGTTTCCTGTATTGTCTTTACTTTGTTTTCTTTTAGCTTTAAATTGTCTTTTTTTATTATTGCAATCAAATTGGATTTTACACCATCATTGGAAAGTCTACTTGGAGCCAGCTTGTCTAAGGCTGCTGTTAAAAAATCATTTGAAGAAACAAATTATCCTTTGTGTGTTATTTTTTTTTTGCAATGTAGTTAAGCGCTGATGGACTTCTGGTGCATTTCCTGATTACCATTCAGGTGATTGGTATCTATACCACAATTAACTCATTATCTGTTTGAGCTCTTCTTCTTAAAGTTCATCCAGACTTGCACTGTTGAGAATTAACCTAGTGAGATGGAGCAGCCTACAGAACATTCTCTTCGAAATCTTTGAAGGCGGCAGGAAAAGCTGATCAGGCTGCAGGATCCTGAGCTTTGTCAGCAGAGGCACAGAATACAAATATCATTTCTTATAAATCACAGGTTAGGCCTCAGCTGGAGTATACGGGCGAGACACTTTAGGAAGGATGTCAAGGCCTTGCAGTGGGTGCGGAGGGGAGAATAAGACCCGCGATGAGGAAATTGCGTTGCGTGGAGAGACGGAGAGTGGAAAATATTAAGGAGACATTTCACAGAGGTGCTTTCATCCTCGTTTACAAATTACGCTGTGGCCCCATCCCTCCCTATCTCTGTAGCTTCTTCCAGTCCTGCAGTCTCTGCGTTCCTTCAGTTCCAGCCCCCTGTGTGTCCTCTGTTTTAATCCCCATTGCCGGCTGTGGTTTTAGCTGCCTGGGCCCTAAACTCCGCTTCTCTACCTCTCTCTCCTCCTTTAAGACACTTCTGAACAACTATATCTTTGACCAAGCTTTAGGTTGCTTGTCCTATTATTGCCTTATGTAGCACAGTGTCAGATTTTGTTTGGTAATGCTCCTGTGAAGTGGCTTGGCAAATCTTACCATGCTTAAGGTGCTATAAAAATGCAAGTTGTTGCTGTGTTCAAAATTTTTGAGGGGTTTTGATAGAGTACATAGTGAGAAATCATTTCCACTGGCAGAAGCATCAGTGAACAGAGGACACAGATTTAAAGTAAAAATTCAACAGAGAAATAAGGAGAATTTGGTTCACTCAATGAGTTCTTATGATCTGGAATGGACTGTTCTGAAAGGGTGGTCGAAATAGATTCTCTAGTAACTTACAAAATATTATTGAATACATATTTGGAAAATAGAAGCACATGGTATTAAAGGGATGGTGATAACTTGGGCAAAAATTGTCTATGGGATAGGAAGCAAAGAATAGTGGTGAATGGATTTAAACAAAAGCTTGGCAGTTAACTGTTCCCTGGTGCATTCTCCATGGCAAGGCCTCTACCAATCAGATTCCACTTGCCTACCAATCAGCACCCTCTTCCCACACAATATAAATTGTTGCTCCCTTTGAGATTTGGTATTCTTGCACATCTGCCCTGATGAGTGCAAGACGAGAAACTTTGCCAGCATCTCACTCTTTTCAGCAATACTGAGTGAGTTTTCTTATGACTGAACAAGAGTATGCAACTGGGCCTCATGGAGTTGGTGTTAGGATCATTGCTGGAGACCTGGAACTGCCTTCCTATCAGCACGGTGGGTGTACTTACACCACATGGACTGCAGCGGTTCAAGAAGGCAGCTCACCACCAACTTCTCAAGGGTAGCTAGGGATGGACAATAACTGCTGGCCCAGCCAGCGAAGCCCACATCCCGTGAATGAATAAAAAAAAAACAGGACTTGGCGTGGGGAGTATAGTTTTGAAATTTGAGGACTGTACTTGGTAACTTAGTGTATAGTGAACCTGATTGTAGCAGACTTCAGAAGGACATTGACTTGCTGGTGAAATGGGCAGACAAATGCCCGATTAATGTGGATAAATGGGAAATGATTCACTTTGGGAGGGTCAATATGGAGAGACAATATAATCTAAATTGTACAATTCTAAGGTTGGTGATGGTGATGGTGCACAAACAGATGGATCTGTGGGTGCATAATCACAAGTCCTTGAAGTGGCAGGGCAAGATGATAAGTCAATTAAGAAAGCGTTTGGGATACTTGGCTTTGTAAATAGGGGCACTGAGCACAAAACAAGGTAGTCATGCTAAACTTTCACACATCTCTGGCTAGGCCTCAGCTGGAGTATTGTGTACAATTCTGGGCACCTCACTTTAGGATATAGGTGAAGGCCCTGGAGAGGGTACAGGGAAGGTCTACCAGGAAGACTGCAGGAGAGAGGGAATTCTGTGGAGAGAATAAAGTAGGTGAGATTGTTCTCCTTACAGCAGAGAAGATTATGGGGAAGCCTAATAGAGGGATTTAAAATTATGAGGCATATTGAGAGAACAAATAGGGAGAAATTGTTTCCTCCGGTAAGTGGACCTGAAGCCAGAGGACATTGATTTAAAATAATTGGCAAAAGAACATGAAGAGAGGTGAGGGGACATTGCTTCAGACAGAGAGTTGTTAGGATCTGGAACTCCCTACCACTCAAAGAGTGAGGGAATCAGATTTAACAGGAACTTTCAAAAGGAAATGAACATGTCCTTGAAGACGATTAGTTGTCAGACAGTGGGAAAAATGCTGATCTGTGGGACTAAATTGTAAGGTTCTTTCAAAGAGTAGGCAAAGACATGATGAGCTGAATGGCCTCCTTCTACAGTGTTAGATCCTATGATTCTATGCACTTAAAAAGGAAAAAACAGCACAGCCATGAAGAATGGACAGGGGAATGGGGATGTTTGGAAAGCTCTTCCAAAGAGCCGGCATAAACATGATGGGCCAATTGGCCTCCTTCTTTGATTTTGAATTTAGTTCTGTTTTGCGTGGTCAGGAAGCATTGTGGTAGAACGTGGCTCTCTATGTACCAATTTGTGCCTATATTTAATGAACCAGCAAAGGCGACACCAGGTTTATCCAAAAATCATCTCAGCAAGTGCCTCCCAATAATACCGTGACCAGGATTATTCGGACGGTGGAGTTTCTCTTCCCGCTATCTGAGGAGTCGCTGTCGAACTCGTTGTTACTGATACTCACCGCCCTGCAGCCATTTAATAATCAAAAATACATTAATTGTCCGGAGGTGGGGCCTCCGTCCCTTAGTCAGTACGAAATCCTGCATCAGAGAGCTACCGGCCAATCTGATTGGCCGCTAGCTCTCTAATCCCAGCAGTGCCAGAAGCAGCAGTGGACAGGATTGGGGTTGCAACCAGTCACCAGAGCCTAAGGCCCAAGAGTTCAGGACGAGGGGGAGAAATTTCCCCCCGTCTGGAGGGTTGTGTGGGGATGGCGCCCCCAATCGGGTCCACACCACCATTTTACACGGGCGGGCCAATTAAAGCCCGCCCAGCATGACGCACGCCCGGAAGCGCTATGGTGGGGTGGGGTGGGGGTGGGGGGGGGGTGTGGGGGAGGGTGCTCTTTTGCGCATGCAAGGGCATGGGAGCTGGCCTAGGCCTCAACCCTCCCATTGTAGAATTGTGGAGAGGTCAGGGTGGGTGACAGCCCAGTGGGAAGGCCATCTGAAGAATTTTACAGCCACCCCCGCCTATACACTCACTGGCAGGGGAACGTAAAATTCTGCCCCTTCGTTTAAACAAAAGGTCAAATTAACCTGAAAGCAACTGAATGTTAAATCATAACATTAGCGTTCATGTCGTTTAGGAGGAGAGAGGTTTAGGGAGGGAATTCCAAAGCTTAGGGCTTAGACGGCTGAAAGCATGGCCACCGATGCTGGAGCGATTAAAATAGGGGATGCGTGAGAGGCCAGAATTGGAGGAGTTATGGGGCTGGAGGAGTTTATTTCACCTTCTCCACAGCTCTTTTCATCCCAGTCAGTGCCCTCTGCCATGAAGCCTGACCCTTATCCCTTAGGCTTCTCAGTGATAAAGAAGCCAACACTAGACTTTGTGGTACCTGCTCATGTGACCATGTGCGTTCTGAGCCATCCTTGATGCAGACATCCAGCCTTAGTTCCGCTCCTGTCGCTCCGTGTTTACTGTCCACGCACCGGTTAGTAGCAACATTACGGATCTGGAATAAACAACACCAGCACTTTCCTTACTTCAATTTCAATGTTGTCCTCATATTAACAACAAAAAATAAAGTGACTCACAGTATTTGAAGTGGCTTTGTGACATTTGAACAGCATGATAGGGTGCTATATGAAAACAAATCATATTGAGTCTTACACCACAGAAGGAGGCCATTCAGACCATTGTGACTGTGCTGGCCCTTTGAAAGAACTATCCAATTAGTCCCCTCCTCTGTTCTTTCCCCTAGCCCTGCGAAGTTTTCCATTTCAAGTATATAAGCAAGTCCCCTTTGAAAGCTACAAAGGAATCCAAATGCCATCAAGCCAAAATGATTTCTGCCTATCACACAAAAGAGTAATGTGCTATTTGAATTTCAGTGCCGTTGCAATGCCAGGGACATAAGCTATATGTCTCCATGACTGGCGGATCACATCAAACGGCGTCTCCTTTTGTCTGTTTGCAATAGGCAGACTACTGGCCATACTCAACAAGCGCATGCGTGCAAAACTCAGGACATAATAACTAACGTTAGATGTGATTCCGTGATTGAGCAGCACTTGCTGAACAATCCCGAGTGTGCTAAATATACTAACAACCAATTTAAGATTATCAGTTGGGCTCGCCATGTAGCTCACTTACACTTGTTAGAAGCTACATATATTCATGTGCAGGGCCCTGTTCTCTGCAAGCAGAAAGAGCATTCCCAGGCATTGCACCAATTTTAATTAAACAAAAGCATGGGGAACAATAGCTCCCCGGTGCATTCTCCAAGGCAATGTCTCAATCAATCGGAGCTGACTGGCGAACCAAACAGCACCCTCTTCTGATGCAGTATAAGTTGTCACTCTCTTTAGAATTTGGCATTCTTGGCCAACTTTTCTGGTCTCGCCTGCCGTGGGAATTTTAGCGGGCAGATCAGATAATTTGACGGACCGGCAAAAAGTCTGTTGACCTGGGGGCGGGAATGTCCGGTCCCGTGGTGGGCGCGACTGGAAAATCCTGCCCCTTGTGTCTGTCCTGTTGAGTGCAAGAGCAAAAGCTTCAATAGCAATACTCAAGAATCTGAATCTGTTCTCGCCACCCCTTCAGCTAGTGTATTCCCAGACCATAACAACTTGCTGTGTAAGAGAACTTCTTCTAATTTCCCTTCTGGTTCTTATCTTTCAATAGGAGACAATAGAACTGTTCTGATGAAAGCCCATTGTCCTGAAACGCTAACTTTGTTCCTCTCTCATGAGTATTTCCAGCACTTTCTATTTTTATTTCAATTTTCCAGCATCCGGGGCACTTTGCTCTTGTAAGGAAAATTAAGAACTTGCATCCATCACTTTAGAACATCTAACGGATTGGAACAAGGCAGCTAACTTGCACCCAGCAAGCTCCCACAAACAGCCATGTGATAATGAACAGAAAACCTGTTTTTAGTGAGGTAGGCTGAGAGATAAATATTGGCCAGGTCACCAGGGAGAACTCCCCTGCTCTTCTTCTTTATAATTCCAGTGGCATCCTTTACAGACAAAGCCTTGGCTGAACCTCTCATTAGATGTCGCATCTGACAGTACAGCACTCCCTCAGTACTGCACTTGAGTTTCCGACTAGATTATGCACTCGAGTTAGCCTTGAGCACACCATCTTCTGACTCTGAGCGAAAAGTTCAAACGTCTGAGCCACGACTGACAACTATTTAATTTGCCTTAGTGTCTACTCTACCCCAAAGTGCTCACTAGAGCCGCTGGGAAGAAATTTTGGGAAATCTAATACGTCATTTTCAGGGAGAAAGGTCTCTTTTAAAGATACTGTGACCTCCTGGGATGGAGAACACAGAATGGCTCTCATGTACTTGTGAAAAGCCCATTACCAGCCGCCAAGTGAAATGAGAATGCACAAGCATTGACCGGTTCTCCTGGCCAACCACGAACAATGGATACTTGGCGCACAGGGTGTCTTGCCTTGGCTACTTGGTGCTGCGTTCACTGCCTGTCTTCCAAGGAACTAAGATGCCTAAGCAGATGCTTCTGGGGCATTGTGCAAAATCCATAAGCCAAGGAGGACGTAATTTCACCAGGAAAATTGTAAGCATATTATTTTAGGATGCTTCAGTAGGTGTAGTGACTGCAGAAAATTTCCTTGCTTATGTTTGCTATGTTGTGCGACCAAAGAATATCTCTTTTGCCCTTCTTGGTGCTCCAGGACCTGTCCTTCCTTTGCACAGAAACTGGAGCCTTTATGAGTATTGTGCAGGCTCTGACCACTGGTGGGAATTTTACAATGGGTGCACGTAACAGATATTGCCGCGTCCCAGATGGACAACATCATCAGTCCCAATCAATTCTGCAGCCATGTTTCTGATTTTGTCTCAGTTACTTTCAAGGGATATGGGGATAATGCATGAAAATGCACTGAGATGGAAGATCAGCCATGATCTAACTGAATGGTGGAGCAGGCTCAAGGGGCCGAATGGCCTACTCCTGCTTTTATTTCGTATGTTCCTAAGGGGCACCGTCTTTGTGAATTTGTGCTTGTTTTTTTTTAGTTTTTAGGAGAGAGAATTGCTGTGAGTCACTTTTGTCTCACTAATGTTACTTGGCCCAGCAAACTTTACATTTGCCTATTTACTTTTTTGTAAAGGAGCAAGCAAAGAAAATTGGCCAAAACTTCAAAAAATGACACGTCTACTGATATGGTCCTTTTGACGGCTGTCTTCACGATCATCCATTTCATGGCTATCTTCCAGCTATTTGAGTCTGACTTGCCACTTACTGCTTGTGTAGCATTTGAGATATTACGCAGACTCACAGAGAGAAAGCCGCAGTTGTTTAATGCATTTGACAGGAACATAGAGGGCACCTGGAGCAATTATAATGAAGTACCTCGGCCATTGTCTCCCACTTGTGCCTTTTGCTACTGATACAAAAAAGCACAGAAGCTTCCCTGGCAACAGGAACTATTGATCTAGCAGATAGAGAGATGGTAACCCAGCCAAAGAGGTACAAAGAGAAACACACGAGTGCCAAGACATCTGGAATGAAACAAAAGAACAGAACAATGGACCGAGCAAGTGAAATGTAATGAGATATCTAAAGGCATCCCAGGAGGAGAAACATCTAGTGAATTAAAGAAGAATGCCGCATGTGCACAATGTTAATTCTTCAATTGAGCATCAGTAATAAGCTGTGCACTGACAATTCCCGAATGATTTGAAGAGCAAAGATAAAAAGGCAAACGTATTGAAGAGAAATGAGCGTGAAGTTGCAGTGTGACATTAGTAATCAATTTATTAATCTGGCTGCGTGCAACATCTTCATTTGAAAAAGCAACCTGTCCTTCATCCAAATAGCAGAGAAATTTCATATAAATCCAATAATTACTAACATTGTACAGCATTACTGCCAGTCATCAGCTGTGACCCAGCATTGAGCAAAATGCCACACTGTTGGAGGCGCTGTCCTTAGGATGAGAAATTAAACCAAGTTGCCCTCTCAAGCTGATGCAAAATATCCTATGGCACTATTTGGAAGAAAAGCAAAGAACTTCTCCCCAGTGTCCTGGCAAATACTCATCCCTCAACCAATATCAGTAAAAACATACATTAACTGGTAATCAGCACATCATTTTATCTTGTGGGAGCTTGCAGTGCACAAATTGGTCACTGTGGTTCCTACTTTGCAAGAGTGACTACACGTCAAAAGTACTTCATTGGCTACAAAGCAATTTGTGGTGTCCCAAGGTCAAGAATGGAGCTATAAAAATACATTTTTTTTTCCTTTATGAATAAAATGGATAAAATTGACCTTTCACTGCTCTTCCAGACAGTGTCATCAAAAGTCAATAAATCATTAGAACACACCACTAAGTAGCAAATGCTGAGGAACTTCCAAGAACTCAGACACTAATTAACAGTGCTAAATTATAGGACTTGAGTTATTTTTTTACTTGTTCATGGGAGTCACTGGCTAGGCCAGCATTTATTGCCCATCCCTAATTGCCCTTGTTCAGAGGGCATTTATGAGTCAACCACATGTAGGCCAGACCAGGTAAGGACAGCAGATTTCATTCCCTAAAGGACATTAGTGAGCCAGGTGGGTTTTTATGGCAATGGTTTCATGGTGATCATCAAACTTTTAATTCGAAGTTTTTATTGAATTCAAACGTCATCATCTGCTGTGGTGGGATTCAAACCTGGGTCCCCAGAGCATTACCCTGGGGGCCTCTGGAGTAATAATCTAATGACAACACCACTATGCCCCCACCTCCCTTTCTAATTACCACACTCTTTCTAATCATGCTTTTAAACACCCTCTCCCTTGTCAATACTTTTTAGGTCATGCAGTTGTGAGATCAAGCCCTGCTCTAGACACCTGAGCACATAATCTTGGATGGTGCTTTAGTGCAACACTGAGGGAATGCAACATTGTTGGAAGTATCATCTGATAGATGAATATTAAACTAAAGGCTCTGAAGAAGGGTCATATGCACTCAAAACGTTAACTCTGTTTCTCTCTCCACAGATGCTGCCAGACCCGCTGAATTTTTCCAGCGTTTCCTGTTTTTGTTCCAGATTTCCAGCATCTGCAGTATTTTGCTTTTATTTTACTTTAAACTAAAGGTAGTCTGGTTTCTCAGGAGGACATAAAAGCTCCCATGACATAATTCCAAGAAGAGCAGGGGAGTCTTCCTGATGTCCTGGCCACAGTACATTCTTAAATTAACATCACCAGAATAAATTACCTGGTCATTATTTAATTGCTGTCTGTGGAAGCTTGCTGTGTGCAAATTGGCTGATGTGTTTTCCTATATTGCAACACTGACAATACTTCATTCAGGCTTTGTTCTTGCTTTAACCCTATACAATGATCTGCAAACAGCTGCAGATTATTTCTTGACAAAAGGCCACTGGACCAAACAGGTCCGAATGGATAAAGCCTTCTCCACCTTCTCAACTTACCCCTCAAAGGATTTACTAGATAACCCTTGTTGTAAGAGTTTGTTCAGTAGGTCTCAAAAAGAGATTCAGAGGCTTGTAAGGTTGAACAGTAGTGCTTATTGGTAACACGTAACTATCTACATATGTACAAAGTATAACCCAAAGTAAGAGGTAGCTCCATACAACTCTGTCTCCTGTCTACTGTCATATGTCTCTCTACACCACACTGTGGGTGGTACTTTATCCCAGTCCCACACTAACCCTTGCTATGACAAACACCCTTATACTACACCTCCCCACAAGTCTTTATTTACAATATAATCTTTCTTAACATGCTACTCCTTCTACCCCACCCCCACCCTCCCCATAGCCCCCACTGTTCTTAAGTCTCTGACCTTATAAATTCAGATGGTCTGCAGGCTTGACAATTTTTGCAGATCTCGTTCTGGTCACATTTGGAGGAGTAGTTTCAGTTGCTTTGGCCAAGCTTTGTTGGCTTGAAGTTGAAATTATAGTATTCTTGTAGTAATTGTAGTGTTTCTGGCAATGGGTTGTCTCCATTTGATTCATTTTTTTGCGCTCCTTGGAGTTGAACTTTTTCTCATCAGCAACACATCTGCTTTGTTCAGACACCATTGGGCTTTCTGGGAGCTGACGATGTCTCTCCATTCCGTTTGAGTATTCTTCGTCCTGGTAGTGGCAATTATGTGTCAATCAGCTGAAAGTAGTTGGTTCAATTGGTGCTGATTACCGTAGCAGGAAACTAAACTAGCTAGTGATTCATCAGAGGCTCTAGATACGAGTCAGGCTTTTCAAATGGCATGGTCAGTAAGGGGTGCACATTCAGGAGACTATGTCTGAGTGAGATGGAAACACAGTGAGTAGTGAATTAGGTTCACATGGGAATTTGGTGCACGGGGGAAAGAGGTATGGTATACATAGGAATTATTCTAAGTTAATTAAGAAAGTAATTAAATTAAGCTAACTAAACAACATAAGAGAGTCCATAGAGCAACAGGAGCTCAGAGAGAGAGAGAGAGAGCCTGTAAAACAGGAGAGAGCGAAAGAGCCAGGAGTTTAGAGGTAAAATCTATAAGTGACGTCACAACAGTCCCGTTAGTTGATTAGTTGGTAACTATAAGCCTTTCCAGATTTGGCACAGAGGAGATAATTGGTGAGTGACAGGTGGGTTATTATATTATAGCATACTGTAGTAAACACTTTACACAAAGTTTAAGGTATGTCAAGGCAGCTTGGCCATGTGGAATGTGCATCCTTCGGGATGTGGGAAGTCATGCACACAAAGTGCCCTCGAATGACTACATCTGCAGGAAGTGTCATTAGCTGGAAAACTTGAGCGGAACTCGAGCAACAGCTGGTGCATCTGCAAGGCTGAGGATTACGTGGATAGCATGCTTAGAGAGGTGATCACACCGCAGCTAAGAGGTACATAGGCAGAGAGGGAATGAGTGACAGCCAGTGTATCTAAGAGAAACAGGCAGGTAGTGCAGGAATCCCCTGAGGCGATCTCGCTCTCTAACCATCTTTCCATTTTGGATACTGGTGGATGAGATGACTCCTCAGAGGACTGCAGCAAGAGCCAAGTCTGTGGCACCACGGGTGGCTCAGCTGCATAGGAAGGGAGGAAGAAGAGTGCAAGTAATCATTTGGTAGTACAGAACTTGAGTATTGCTGAGAAAAGAGACGTGTCAAAGCTTTTCATCTTGCATTCATCAGGACACTTTGCAAGAATGCCAATATAAGGGGAAAACAATTTAGACTGTATGTGAAGAGAGCGTTGATTGGTTGGCAAGTGGACTCTGATAGAATTGTTGCCATGGAGAATGTACCAGTGATGGTGACTGACAGATAACTGCCAAGCATTGTTTGAAATTTAAACCAGGCAACTTGATCCTGGTTGGTCAAGGCATTGCCCTGGGGAATAAGTCAGCGAATGGCCTGTCACTTATTTTGTTTAGCTGAAACAGGTGCAATGTGTGTACATGTTCTTTCTGTCTGCATAGGACAGGGCCCCATGTATTCATATATGTAGCTTCCAGTACACAAAAATGTGCCACATTGTGAGCCCGACTGACTCTTAAATTGGTTGTCGGTGTAATTCTCAGCAGACAGGATTATTTAGCAAATGTTGTCCAATCATGGGATCACATCTGATGTTGGATACTGTGTTTTGAGTTTTGTAAGCATGGGCTGGTTGGGTAAGGTCTGTGCCCTGCCCTATATGAACAGCGGCTGGGACATGCTGTTTGACACGATTCGCCAGTCTTTGGGATGTACAGCCTACATACCCAGCATCACACTGGCACTGAAATTCATATACCACATTACTCATTTGTGTAATAGGCAGAACGTCTTTTTAGCTTGACAGCAGCATCCTGTTAGTGGCGAATACCACTCGTGTTGCTACTGCGTAGTAGCAGCACGAAACAGCTAGCTTCACCTGTTGCTCAAATTTTTGAGAAACCTTGCCCTTCCAGGGTAATCTGAGGTAGACTGGTCACTTTTCAGGGCCAAAAGTGACGGCCTAAGGCCCTTTCATGAGTTTGTGTGATATACAGCGTCAAATGATCTGATCAGGGTAGACATTATCCTGCAGGATGCCTTTGATGCGCCCTATTTCAGCACTGGGCTTGCACGGTGAGCATATGGCTCAGGCCCTATTAACAAGGTTGCCAATAAGGCCAATCTTATAGCATGTGGAACTGTAGGAATCCCAACATGTTTCTTGATCAGTGAAGGTAGACTGTGGTAGAGAATCCCCTAGCAGACTTCTCAACTAGTACATTAAGGAAAGAGTTTATTTGACTGCTCCAGTTCATAGGTGAATTTGAGCGCAGGATGGAGCCCATTAAGACATGTAAGGAAATTATTACATACAGCGCGGATTTAAATATAGCAAACATATCAACCACACATCAAAAATATGCAAGGGGTGGGAGTTTAGGTGTCATTCCATCAAAGACACATTTTTCATGGAACCCAACAAAGAATCTTCGCCAGAGCGCAGCCTGGAGGGGATCCCATGGCAACACCATCTAACTGGGCATACATAGTGTCATTAAAACTGAACTCAACTGCCTGACTTGCCGAGTTCATAAGCTCATTGAATACTGATTCATGCAATGGTGGCTAATGTTCTCATGGGGAGGTTTGCTAGTGCTGTCGGGGAGGGTTTAAACTAGATTGACAGGGAATGGGAACCGAAGGGGAAATTCTGAGTGGATAGGAGAGGAACTGGCATTGAGAAGCAGAGAAGTATTAACTGATAAGGAAGGTATATAAGACAGTAGTATCAAGGTAGATAGAATACTTAGAAAGTTCGATGGAATTAGAGTAAGCAATGGTAAGTCATTGAATGGGGTCAGATTAAGGAGGGAAGTAACAAAAGCCTAAATCAGGGCTAATGTGCATGCATGTACATAGCTGCTAGACTGGGTCTGCAGCAGGTGGTGAGGGAACCAACAAGAGGGAAAAACATACTTGAACTCATCCTCACCAACCTGCCTGCCGCAGATGTATCTGTTCATGACAGTATCGGGAAGAGTGATCACCACACAGCCATTGTGGAGATGAAACCCTGCCTTCACATTGTGTTGTATGGCCCTACCACCATGCTAAATGGGATAGATTTTGAACAGATATAGAACTCAAGACTGGGCATCCATGAGTCGCTGTGGGCCATCAGCAGCAGCAGAATTGTACACGAACACAATCTGTAACCTCAAGGCCCAGCATATCCCCCACTCTACCATTACCATCAAGCCAGGGGATCAACCCTGATTCAGTGAAGAGTGCAGGAACTGAGGTGTCAACCTGGTGAAGCTATAACACAGGACTGCTTGTGTGCCAAACAGCATAAGCAGCAAGTGATAGCCAGAGCTAAGCAATTCCACAACCAACAGATTAGGTCTAAGCTCTGTGGTCCTGCCACATCCAGTCATGAATGGAGGTGGACAATTAAACAACTCACAGGAGGAGGAGGGTCCACAAATACCCCGGTACTCAATGATGGAAGAGCCCAGCACAGCAATGCAAAAGATAAGTCTGAAGTATTCACAACAATCTTCAGACAGAAGTGCCGAGTGGATGATCCATCTCGGCCTCCTTCAGAGGTCCCCAGTATCACAGATGCCAGTCTTCAGCCTGTTCAATTCATTCCACGAGATATCAAGAAACAGCTGAAGGCACTGAATACCCCAAAGGCTATGGGCCCGGACAATATTCCAGCAATAGTACTGAAGACTTGTGCTCCAGAACTTGCCACGCCCCTAGCCAAGCTGTTCCAGTATAGCGACAACACTGGTATCTATCTGGCTATGTAGAAAATTGCCCAGGTATGTCCTGTACACAAAAAGCAGGACAATTCCAACCTGGCCAATTATCGCCACATCAGTCTACTCTCCATCATCAGTAAAGTAATGGAAGGGGTCATCAACAGTGCTATCAAGCGGCACTTGTTTAGCAATAACCTGCTCACTGATGTCCAGTTTGGGTTCCGCCAGGGCCACTCAACCCCTGACCTCATTACAGCCTTGGTTCAAACATGGACAAAAGAGTTGAACTCCTGAGGTGAGGTGAGAGTGAATACCCTTGACATCACAGCTGCATTTGACTGAGTGAGGCATCAAGGAGCCCTAGCAAAACTGGAGTCAATGGGAATCGGGAAAACTCTCCGCTGGTTGCAGTCATACCGAGCACAAAGGAAGATGGTTGTGGTTGTTAGAGGTCAGTCATCTCAGCTCCAGCACATCACTGCAGGACTTCCTCAGGGTAGTGTCCTAGGCTTACCAACTTCAGCTGCTTCATCAATGACCTTCCTTCCATCATAAGGTCAGAAGTGGGGATGTTCGCTGATGATTGCACAATGTTCAGCACCATTCGCAACTCCTCAGATACTGAAGCAGCCCATGTCTAGATGCAGCAAGACCTGGACAATATCCAGGCTTGGGCTGACAAGTGGTAAGTAAAATTCACGTCACACAAGTGTCAAACAATGACCATCTCCAACAAGAGAGAATCCAAACATCGCCCCTAGATGTTCATTGGCATTACCATCACTGAATCCCCCACTATCAACATCCTGGGAGTTGCCATTGACCAGAAACTGAACTGGACTAGCCATATAAATACGTGGCTACAAGAGCAGGTCAGAGACTAGGAATCCTGTGACATGTAACTCACCTTCTGACTCTCCAAAGCCTATCCACCATCTACAAGACACAAGTCAGGAGTGGGATGGAATACTCCCCACTTGCCTGGATGAGTGCAGCTCCCACAACATTCAATATGCTTGACACCATTGAGGAAAAAGCAGCCCGCTTGATTGGCATCCCATCCACAAACATTCACTCCCTCTACCACTGACGCATAGTAGCAGCAGTGTGTACCATCTACAAAATGCACTGCAAGAATTCACCAAGACTTATTCAACAGCACCTTCCAAACCCATGAAGGACCATCATGAAGGACAAGGGAAGCAGATAGATGGGAACACCACCACCTGGAAGTTCCTCTCCAAGTCACTCACCATCCTGACTTGGAAATATATCACTGTTCCTTCACTGTCGCTGGGTCAAAATGATGGAACTCCCTTCCTAACAGCACTGTGGGTATACCCACACCACATGGACAGCAGCAGTTCAAGAAGGCAGCCCAGCACCACCTTCTCAACGGCAACTGGGGATGGGCAATAAATGCTGACCCACATCCCGTGAATGAATTAAAAAAAAATGTGAACATGGTTAATAAGTTTGGTGAAATACAGGCACAGGTTGACAAAGGGAATTATGATATTATTGCTATAACAAAGACCTGGCTCAAAGAAGAACAGGACTGGATGTGAAATATTCCTGGGTGCAAGGTGTTTTGCAGAGACAGGAAAGAAAGAAAAGTGGGGGGTAGTGTCAATATTGATTAAAGATGGCATTACAGTACTGGCGAGAGAGGATGTTCCATCAAAGACGGAATCTCTCTGGCTAGAGGTAAGGAACGAAAAAGGTGCAGTAACATTGATCGGTGCAGTATATAGACCACCAAATAGTGGAAGGGATATAGAGAAACATATCTGTAAAGAAATTGTACAGAGCTGCAAGAATTATAGAGTGATTATAATAGGGGACTTCAATTATTCAAATATAGACTGGGATAGGAATAGTGCAAAGAGACAAGAGGGGTGAAAGTTCCTGGAATGTGTTTAAGGTAATTTCCTGCAGCTGTATGTTTCCGCTCCAACGAGAGGTAAGGCATTATTGGACCTGGCTCTGGGGAATGAGTTGGCCCAAGTGGATCAAGTATCAGTGGGAGAGCATTTAGGGGCAGTGACCATTGTATAATAAGGTTTAGGTTGGCCATGGAGAAGGACAAATAACAATCCAGAGCAGGGATAATTTATTGGGGGAAAGCCAAATTTGATGGGGTGAGAATGCATCTGAGTTGAGTGAGTTGGAATCAAATGTTGGCAGAAGAGTTAGTAGCTGAACAATGGGCTACATTCAAAGAAAAAGTACATCAGGCAATGTCATGGTATATTCCCTTGAAGAGGAAAGATAGGACAAATAAATCCAGAGCACCCTGGATGACGAGAGAGACAGAGGTAAAGATGAAAAGGAAGAACAGCGTGTACGACAGATGTCAGGTAGAAAATGCATTGGAGAATCAGGGTGAATATTAAAGGGTCAGAGGGGGAGTGAAAAAACTAATAAGAAAAGCAAAGAACGAGAATGAAAAGAGTACATAAATGGGGATCCGCAGGACTTCTCTAAGCATATAAATAATAAAAGATGGTAAAAGAAAGAATGGGGCAGACTAGGGATAAAAAGGACATGGCACATGAAGGCAAGAGAAATAGCAGAGGTATTAAACAAGTACTTTGCATCTGTCTTTACAAAGGAAGAAGATGCTACCCAGGCTAAGGTGAGAGAGGAGGTAACTGGTACATTAGAAGAATTTATAATTGACAAGGAGGAGGCGTTAGAAGGCTACCTTTACTTAGAGGAGATAAGGTACCAGGACCGGATGAGATGCTTTCAAGGATACTGAGGAATGTGAGAGTGAGCATTGCAGAGGCACTGGTGCTAATCTTCCAGACTCCCTTAAACAAGGGGTGGTGCCAGATGACTGGAGAATTGCGAATGTTACACCCTTTTTCAAAAAGGGGTGCAAGGATAAAGCTGGCAACTATAGACCAGACAGTTTGACTTCAGTAGTAGGGAAACTTCTGGAAACTATAATTTGGGACAAAATTAAAAGTCACTTAGACAAGTGCAGGATAATTAAGAAAAGCCAGCATGGATCCATTAAGGGAAAATTATGTTTAACTAACTTGCTGGAGATTTTTGAGGACGTAACAGGAAAGGTTGATAAGGACAATGCTGTTGATGTGGCGTACATGGATTTTCAAAAAACATTTGATACAGTGCCATACACCAGACTTGTGAGCAAAATTCTATCTCGTGGAATAAAAGGGAGAGTAGGCACTTAGATAAGAAATTGGCTGAGTGACAGAAAACAAAGAGCAGTGGTTAATGGTTGTTTTTCAGATTGGAGGAAGGTTTGTAGTGGAGTTCCCAGGGGTCAGTGTTGGGACCCTTGCTCTTCTTGATATATATTAATGACCTAGGCTGTGGTGTGCAGGGCATGATTTCCAAATTTGCAGATGACATGAAGATTGGAAACATTGTCAACTATGATCAGGATAGTCTTGAACTTCAAAAGGACATAGACATGTTGGTGGGCAGACAAGTGGCAGGTGAAGTTCAATGCAGAGAAGTCTGAGGTGATTCATTTTGACATGAAGAATATGAAGAGACAGCATAAAATAAAGGGAGAAACTCTAAAGGAGGTGCAGGAACAGAGGGACCTCAGTGTACCTGTACATAAGTCATTGAAGATGGCAGGGCATATTGAGAGAGCAGTTAATAAAACATATGGTATCCTAGGCTTTATTAATGGGGACATTGAGTACGAGTAAGGAGATTATGTTGAATGTATCAGACACTAGGTAGGCCTCATCTGGAGTACTGTGTCCAGTCTTGGTGGCGTCCTTGATAAAGGATCTCAAGGCATTGGGCAAAGTACAGAGGAGAATCACAAGAATGATTCCAGAGATGAAGACAGATTAGAGAGGTTGGGAAAAGAAGACTGAGAGGAGAGATGATACAGGTAATCAAGATTCTGAGGGGTATGGACAGGGTAAATAGTAAGTTACTATTCCCACTCAAGGGAACATCAAGAATATAAAGAACAACAAAGAATGACAAAAAGATTCATAAGGAGGAAAAATTTAGAGTATGAGAGAAAGCTAGCTAGTAATAATAAAGACGGATAGTAAGAGTTTCTATAGATATTTAAATAAGAAAAGAGTTAACAAAATAAGCATTGGTCCTAAAGAAAATTAGCCTGGGAAATTGATAATGGAAAGCAGGGAGATGACACACGAATTAAACAGGTATTTTGCATCGATCTTCACAATAGAGGATACAAGTAACGTCCCAGAAATAGCTGTAAATCAGGAAATGGAAGGGAGGGAGGGACTCCAGAAAATTACAATCACCAGTTAAGTGGTATTGAGCAAATTGTTGGGGCTGTGGGCAGACAAATCACTGGGTTTGGATGAACTTCACCCTAATTTCTTGAAAGAAGTGGCTAGTGAGATAGTTGATGCATTGGTTTTAATTTTCCAAAACTCCCTAAATTCAGGGAATGTTCCATTAGATTGGAAAATAGCAAATGTAACTCATTTATTCAGAAAACAGGAAATTATAGGTCAGTTAGCCAAACGTCTGTCAAGGAAAAATGTTAGAAGCTTTTATTAAAGTGTTATAGCAGGACACTTAGAAAAATTTAAGGCACTGAGCCAGACTCTATATGGTTTTGTGCAAGGGAAATCACGTTTAACTAATTTATTGAAGTTGTTTGATGGAGTGACATGTGTTGTGGATAAAGGGGAACTGGTAGATGTACTGTATTTAGATTTCCAGAAGGCACTTGATAAAGTGCCATGTCAAAGGTTATTGTGGAAAATAAAAATTCATCGTGTACGAGGTAACATATTAGCATGGATAGAAGATTGGCTAGTTAACAGGAAGCAGAGAGTTGGCATAAATGGGTCTTTTTCTGGTTGGCAGGATGTGACAAGTGGTGTGCCACAGGGATCAGTGCTGGGGCCTCAACATTTTACAATTTGTATAAATGAATTGGATGAAGGAACCGAAGACATGGTTGCTAAATTTGCTGATGTCACAAAGAGAGGTAAGAAGGTAAATTGTAAAGAGGACATAAGGAGACTACAAAAGGACATTGATAGATTAATTGAGTGAAAAAAGATCTAGCAAATGGAGTATAACATGTGCAAACATGAAATTGTCGATTTTTTCAGGAAGATAAAAAAGAAGCACATTATCTATATGAATCGCAAAAGGTTAGTATGCAGGTACAGCAAGTAATTAGGAAAGCTAATAGAATGTTATCATTTATTGTGAGGGGGAATTGATTACAAAATGAAGCTATGCTTCATTTGTATAGGGTACTGGTGAGACCACATCTGGAGTATTATGTACAGTACTGGTCTCCTTATTTAAAGAACGATGTAAATGCATTAGAAGCAGATCAGAGGAGGTTTACTAGACTAATACCAGGAATGGGTGAGTTGTTTTATGAGGAAAGGCTGGGCAGTTTTGGCTTTTACCCACTGGAACTTAGAAGAGTAAGAGGTGACATGATTGAAACCTTTAAGATCCTGAGGGGTCTTGACAGGGTGGATGTGGAGAGGATGTTTCCTCTTCTGGACAAACCTAGAACTAGGGGTCACTGTTTAAAAATAGGGGGTCACTCATTTAAGACAGAGATGAGGAGAAATGTTTTCTCTCAGAGGTTCCTGAGTCTTTGGAACTCTCTTCCTCAAATGGGGGTGGAAGCAGAGTCTTTGAATATTTTTAAAGTAGAGGAAGATTGATTCTTGATAAACAAGAGAGTGAAAGGTTATCATGGATAAGCAGGAATGGGGAGTTGAGGTTACAATCACATCAGCCATGACCTTATTGAATGGCGGAGCAGGCTTGAGGAGCCGAATGATCTACTCCTGCTCCTAATTCATATGTTCGTATTTAACTAGAGGGCACTGATCCAAGATAATTGGCAAAAGGATCAAAGGTGATATGAGGAAAAGATTTTTCACTCAGAAGGCTGTTGGAGTCTGGAACGAACTTCCTGAGAGGGTGGTGGAGGCCGGTTCGATTGAGGCATTCGAAAGGAATTGGATGGCTATCTGAAAAGGAAGAATATGCAAGGTTACAGGGATAAGGCAGGGTAGTGGGCCTAGGTAGAATGCTCTTTCTGAGAGCCAGAGCAGCCTTGATGGGCCAAGTGGCCTCCTTCTGCACTGTAAAGATTTTGTGATTCTGCTATGTGGACACGTTTATCAAACTCCATCTGGTTTAAATATTGCAACAGATTTCAGGGAGCTAGGAAGGAGATTGAAAAGCAGGACTTCCAAAGCAGTAATCTCGGGATCACTTTTAGTCCCATTTGCTACTGAGCATAGAAATTGGAAAATTGAGTGATTGAACACCTGGCTGGAGGACACCTGTGGGAGGGAGGGCATCAGATTTCAGAGGCATTGGGACCAGATCTGGGGCAAGTGGGATCTATACAAGATGGATGGGCTGCACCTCAACAGAACCATGACTAACATCCTCGCAGGGAGATTCGCTAGTGCTCTTGGGGATGGTTTAAACTACGTTAGCAGGGGGATGGGAACCTCAGAGGGAGCTCAGATTCGAGGAAAGAAAAACTGGTAAAAGGAAGTAGCAGAGTAGAAAGCAAAAATAGAAGACAGACAAAGCACAGGCAAGCATCAAATAGGGTCAGCATAGAGAATAATGTTAAAAAAAAAGAAGTAAAGGTGTGGTATCTGAATGCATGTAGCATTCGCAAGAAAGTTGATGATTTAAATGCACAAATTGAGGTAAATGGGTATGATTTAATTGCCATTACGGGGACATGGCTATAGGGTGGCCAAGATTGGGAACTGAATATCCAAGGACATTCGGCGTAAAGGAGGAATAGGCAAAAAGGAAAAGGAGGTGGGTTGGTGCTATTAATAAGGGACGATATCAGTACATTAGTAAGAGAACATCTTAGATTGAAAGATCAAGATGTACAATCAGTTTAGGTGGAGCTAAGAAACAGCAAGGGGCAGCAAACATTGGTGGGAGTTGTTTATAGGCCACCAAACTGTAGTGTTAATTTTGGCAATGGTATAAATCAGAAAATTAGAAATGCTTGTAATGTAGGTAATACAGGAATAATAGGTGACTTCAATTTACACATAGACTGGGTTAACCAAACCAGCACTAATGCTTTACAGGAGGAATTCCTGGATTGTGTACAAGATGGGTTTCTGGAGCAGTACGTTGAGGGGCTAACTAGGGATCGGGATATTTTGGATTTAGTGTTGTACAATGGGAAAAGGATAATTAATAACTTTACTGTAAAGCAGCCTTTGGGAAATAGTGACCATAATATAATCAAATTTCGCTTTAAGTTTGAATACGATAGAGTTCATTTTGAAACTAGGGTCTTAAATCTGAAGAAAGGAAACTATGAAGGTGTGAGGGGCAAGTTGGCTATGGTGGATCGGGAAAATACACTAAAGATTTGGTGGTCGACAGACAGTGGCTAGTATTTAAAGAAGTGCTACATGGTCTACAATAGCTATATATTCCTCTAAAGCACAAGCACCCAAAGGGAAAGGTAAATCAACCTTGGTTAACGAAAGAAGTTAAAGATTGCATTTGATCAAAGGAAGTGGCTTATAAGGATGCTAGAAAAAGTGATAAGCCTGAGGATTGGGAGCAATTTAGAATCCAGCAAAGGAGGACCAAGAAAATGATTAAGAAAGGGAAAAGTGAATATGAATGCAAGCTAGTGAGGAATGTAAAGGCAGACTGTAAAAGCTTCCTTAGGTATTTGAAAAGGAGAAAGTTAGACAGTAAAAAGTATGGGCCCATTACAGGTGGGGACAGGAGAATTTATAGTGGAGAAACTAAACTGTTACTTTGCGTCTGTCTTGACGGAAGAAGATACAGAAAATCTCCCAGAAATACTGGGCGACCAAGGGACTTGTGAAACTAAAGTACTAGAAGGAATTATTATTATTATTTTTGTGGGATATGCGAGGCCAGCATCATTGCCCATCGCTAACTGCCCTTGAACTGAGTGGCTTGCTCGACCATTTTAGAGGGCAGCTAAGAGTCAACCACATTGCTGTGGGTCTGGAGTCACATGTAGGGCAGACCAGGTAGGACAGCAGATTTCCTTCCCTAAAGGACACTAGCGAACCAGTTGGGTTTCTACAACAATCGGTGATGGTTTAACATTCACCATTGCTGAGACTAGCTTTCAATTCCAGATTTATTTATTGAATTTAAATTCTACCAGCTGCCATGTGGGATACAAATCTGTGTCCCCACAGAATTAGTCTGGGCCCTGGATTACTAGTCAAGTGACATTACCACTCTGCCACCATCTCCTCTGCAGAAAAGAAATTAGTATTAGTAAAGAGGTAGTACTCGAAAAGTTAACTGGGTTGTAGGTTGATAAATCCCCTGGGCCAGATAAGCTTCATCCCAGAGAGTTGAAGGAGGTGGTTAGAGAGACCGTGGATGAATTGTTGGCTATCTTTCAAAATTCTACAGATTCATGAAAGGTTCCTGCAAACTGGAAAGCAGCAAATGTAACCCCACTATTTAAGAAGGGAGGAAGAGGTAGAACGGAGAACTACAGAGCTGTTAGTTTGATGTCAGTAATAGGGAAAATGTTAGAATCTATTACATAAGATGTGATAACTGGACATTTAGAAAAAATGATAAAATTAGGCAGAGTCAAAATGAATTTATGAAAGGGAAGCCATGTTTGACAAACTTGTTGGAGTTTTTTGAGGATGTTACTTGTAGCACAGATAAAACAGAACCAGTGGATGTGGTGTATTTGGGTTTTCAAAAAGCTTTTGATAAGGTCCCACACAGGAGGTTAGTAAATAAAATTAGAGTGCATGGGATTGGAGGATATATACAAGTATAGATTGAGAATTGGTTAGCAGACAGAAAGCAGAGAGTAGAAATAAACAGATCATTCTCAGGGAATGATTTCCTGCAGCAAATTTTTTAATTAAAGATTTGGGCCCTTTAGAAAATTTTCAGTATATGTTAGGGCGATTAAAAGGCCATTCCTAGCTGTGGCTAAGTTTTTAAAACTGTTTTTTTTCAATGGAGCTTGGCTGCCTTGTGATATAGCACTGTCTCTGAACCCAGTCTGGCTGCAGTGGTTAATGAAATGGATTGCTCTGACTGATTAATAGCCAGAAGACTTTCAAAGGCTAGTTTAGCCTTCAAACTGAATTTTTGCTCAACTTTGCTAGGCCCTTTGACTCTGCAATTGATGGGGATTCACAATGGGCATCCATGTGCTCTGGTGGAGTCTTTTAGCTGCTCAGTGGACTCATCTTCTGTCCTTCAACTTCCATGCCTGCAATGGAGCTTGTTTTTAGGTGATCTCCAGATGATTCTTTGATTCAGGTGCACTTCAGTAAGGTCGGGAGGCTGTACCTTTAGTTTTTCAGATTCTGAGTCCTTCACCAACGTCTTAGGTTCTGGGTTCACACATTGGCTGCCACCATGTTGTAAGGGTTTATTCATTAGGTCTCACAAAGAGGTTCAGAGGCTTATAATGTTGAAAAGTAGTGCTTATTGGGAAGAAATAACTATATACATATGTATAAAGTATAGCCCAAAGTAGGGTCTAACTCCATGTTGACTCCTGCTTTAGTCTCTCCTTACAACATTGTCTCCTGTCTGCTGTCATGTGACTCTCTACATACTGTGAGAGGTACTGTTCGCCAGTCCCATATTAACCTTTGCTATGCTAAAAACCCTTATATTACAAAAATGGCTGAGATCCATCTAACTGACTTGTTTCCATCCTGGTAGCTACATGATGCAATGATAATGGAGCTGTTGACTAATCATCGAAATCAGTCTCTATCAATTAGTCTATAACAGACCCAAACATGAGGTGAGAAGAGGCCCAGTGGTGGTGAGCTTTGGGAATCATAGGCCCCAAATCACCCAAATATGTTACACTCACCATGTGCCTTATCTCAAGTTGCTCATACAGTATCCCAAAATAGCCAATGTCTCATAATTTGCTCAAGTTGGGCATCTTGCGGTGTGTCCTGTTAGTTGCACATTTTCCCTCACCCTTCAGCTCAAAAATATTTTGCGCCCTAACTTTCTGGAAGTGCGAGCTGATAATAATGGTGCCTGAGAATAAGAAGGCATCTGGGACTTTAGTGAATAACAGGACCATCATTTATCCACTTAACTGAGGAAAGTTAAGGACAAAGTAAAATGAGAGGAATGATGGAGAAAGAAATAATAGGAATCAGGGTCAAATGAAGGAAGAATAAAGGGAGGGAAAGAAAGCTTGAATTAAGAAATAGATAAAAGAGACAGAAAAAAGTAAAAAAAAAGATAAAAGTTAGCATTTTTAATTTTGAAAATTTCTATAGGAATGAGACTCCATTGTTTGAATTATTCTCTTTCTGGGCAAGAGATGTTGAGTGGCATTACAGGAACATAAACCTTGTTAGTAAAAGGCTTGAGTATTCACCTTAACCTTCTGTAACAAGTTCAATTAGCTATCAATGCCCAAACGCAGCCATTTCTTGAAACTTGCAGCAAATCTGAGGGTGAACTCCTGTTTACACAAGACCCTTGGCAGAGTGGCATAAATTGTCCCACAACTCGTGGCGCTTATCAACTTACAGAGTATCCCTTCCTTGGTGTAAGTTGCCAGCGAATTCCTGCTCATAATTTTCTGAAAGAAATCTAGCTAACCTCATTCCAGTTTGTCATTGGGAGCACATTCAATAATCTCCTGAACCCATTTCAAGCGTTTTCTTGTGACCCTCCTTAGTAAATTACTTACAGCTCGATTACCCTTTGGCGAGAAAGGTTCCATCTCACTTCCCTTCTTTTTCCAAAGTCCCCAGTGTTTACCTGGGCCCATTTTCCTGGCACTCGAACAGGTCCTTCATTGTGAGCAAATTACGCTGGTCCAAATCCCTTCACAATCAGGCATCTCTCACCAACAACAAAAAACAGCTTGCATTCATAGCGCTGCTTCAACATAGAAAAATGTCACATGCGGCTATCAAATGAAAACAAAATTTGACTCCGAACCACTTAAGGAAATATTAGGAAAGGTGATCAAAAGCTTTTGAGGGGCATCCTACAGCAGGAGAGGTAGAAAGGGAATTCTAGATATTAGGGTGAAGAAGAAACAGCACTGCATGGAGAGGGAAGGGTTTGGAGAGAGAAACTCCCTGTACATCATGGGCAAGACCTTGGCAGCTGACATTTGCCTTCAGGGCTGAGCGGAGCCATTAGTCCATTATGGACTGTCATCATCTCTAGACGTGGTGTACACTGCGTGGCCTGGACACTATTACATATTGAACGGTGTTCTCAGTTTACACTCAGATGGAATGCTGCATTAGCAATTTGGCCTCCGGCTACTGGGAAGAGCCAATTAAAACTAAAGTGTCCACACAGCACTCTGAGAAAAGAAAAAATACGACAGAAAGAGCTTACATTTATTTCACAAACTCAGAAGGTCCCAAAGAGCTTTACAGTCAACAAAGTAAATAGATTGCTCAAGAAGGGGGCTTGCCACATCTTTACAAGGCCACTTAGGATGGGCAATATATGCTGGCCTGGCCAGCAACACATTAGTTTCGTCAAGTTAGTAATCGTACCATGAATGAATAAGATAAAAACAATATTATGTTTGACATAATGCCAATTTCCAACAGAAAGCACAATATCATCTGCCATGATGGGAAGTGAACAAACATATTTGACATAGTTGAATTTAACTAATTTAAATAGAAGGTGGTCAATATTTGAAGCAGACTAGCTGGTAAGGGGGCGCGGGGTTGTGGGGGGGGCGGGGGGGGGGGGGTAGGCAGGGGATGGGGAGGGGCACATAGCTTCAGCAAATCCAAGAGGGAGCTGACCAGGAATTTGGTAGAGAAATTGATTGAGCTGCATGAGAAAATGAGGGAAGCGTTAATGATTTTGATGAAAATATTAAGAGCCCTGAAGGAGAGCCATATGCACTGGAAACATTAACTCTGTTTCTCTCTCCACAGATGCTGCCAGACCTGCTGAGCTTTTCCAGCATTTTCTGTTTTTATTTTAGATTTCCAGCATCTGCAGTATCTTGCTTTTAATCAAAGAATTTTTGAATTTTTTTTTGTTCTTTCATTGGGATGTGGGTGTCACTGCCAAGGCCAGCATCTGCTACCTATCCCTAATTGCTCTGGAGCTGAGTGGCCTGCTAGGCTTTTTCAGAGGGCAGTTAAGAGTCAACCACATTGCTGTGGGTCTGGAGTCACGTGCAGGCCGGACCAGGTGATGACAACAGATTTCCTTCCCTAAAGGGCATTAGTGAACCAGGTGAGTTTTCAACAACAATCAATGATAGCTTCATGGTCACCATTACTGAGACGAGCTTTATATTCCAGAGTTATGAATTGAATTTTAAATTCCATCAGCTGTTGTGGTATCTAAACCCATGTCCCCACACCATCAGTCCGGGTCTCTGAATTACTCATCCAGTGATATCACCACTACACCAGCATCCCTCCTTGAGGAGAAGGAGTGTATCCTGTGAGAAACCTTGCTTCAACAAATTCTCAAATACAGTACTTTCCTTTGATCTGAAAAAGATGTTGTGGTGAAAAGCACAACAACTTAACAGTTGGAGAACTTAATACCCAGGCTTTGGGCCCATTGTTAAATCCATGGGGCATTTTTTTTTAGGCATTTGCTTGGACACCTAAATCAAGTGTGAGGTCCCTTCAATTTAAACGAGAGTCCAAACACCAGCTGGAGGAACCTATGCAGAATTTAGTCATCAATGAGAAGGGTAGGCATCACCATTGAACCCAAAACCTTCTGACTCCAAGGTGAGATTGCTACCAACCGAGCCACATGATATGGAAATAGGGGCCTTACAATGAGCCTTGTTAAGCCTAGGCTGGGGAGGAGAGAGCTGGCCAGGGTTCTTCTGCTTCATAGCTGTCCACTACTGTCCACGCTGGACGTCCAATCACGTGGTTGCTGAGTGATGGAAAAGGGCCTTGCTGTGATCCCATCTATGCTTCAATAGTCACTGTATTGACTCCCACAGCCAGGTGGCTGAGATACCTTTGGGTGTCTCAGAAAATAAATGGGTAATCTTCGATTAGATTGATTGATTGATTGAACAAAATGTAGAGTAAAATCCTGTCATGTAAAGTCCACTTGCTCAGATGGTGAAAATGGCCCCTTATACTTTCAGCGAATGGATGACACCTTCAGGAGAGGAGGAGATGGGAGATGATTGACAGAAAAAAAAGAGAAACCTCACATCACAAAAAATGGCTTATCGGGTCTTTCTCTCCTCACTGTAGGTAGGTAACTTGCTGCCACATTTCCTACTTTACAACAATGATCACACTTTCAAAGTATTTTATTGGTTGTAGATACTTTACAAAATCCTGAGATTGAGAAAGTCTTTCTTTTCTGAGCAGTGCCTCTCATTATGATATACAGCCTGAAACCCAAGATGCCAGTCACCGCTGGGAGACTGAATCCAGCGGAAATCCTGGTGCAGTATTGAAGAATTTTGTCTTTAATGGTATAAGTTGATGTTGAAGGACCAGAATGGATTGCACTCGAAAAGTGTAACCTTCAAACTTGAGTCTCCTATCAATTCATTGTGCGAACAAAAGCCAGTATTTATCAGTACCAGATTCTGCAATAAAAATCATCTACCACAGTAACATCAGAAACTAGACACCCCATCAATGTTGCTCCAAATTCTTATGCTTAAAAAAAGAAAGCAATTCCCTTGTTTGCTACCAAGTCATATAGAATTGCAGCTTGTTCCACAGCACTCTCAGTATAAGGAAGCTGAGTAAAGCTGTTCCATTCTTGGGGGACATCACTGGAGATCTCCCTCAGGCTTACAGCTTTCCCCTCTATCTTCCTCACGCGTCTCAGACAGGCTGTCCGTTGAAACCCACACTGTCAGCAGGCTGTATCTTTTCTTTCATGTCATGCATCATCTCCTCCGCTGGCGTCATTTTACTCTCATTTCTGACAAAGGGCATCCGTTCCCCATGTTAAAACTTGTGTTTCTGTCTCTTCCAGGCAGGGACGGACCTGCTCGGTGCTCACATCCGCTGTGTTTATTCCCACCTCCTTCAGCATTTTCGGTTTTCACTTTTCACCTCACTCTTTCCCCAGCACTGCCTCAATTTCTCCCTCTCGGCTTGTCACTCACCGCCTCCCTCTCGTTTTCTCGCCTGTCATTTGCTGTGCTTATTTACCTCTTTCTGTGTTTCGATCTGGAAGGTTGGGGGTTCATGCCCCATTCTTGAGCACAAAAAGCAGGCTGACACTACAGTGCAGTACTGAGAGAGCGCTCTGCCTTGGAGGTGCTGCCATTTGGAAGAGAATTTGCAGCGAGGCCCAGTCTGCCCACTCAGGCGGGTGTAAAAGATCCCTCAGCACAATTTCAAAGAAGGACATGGGAGTTCTCCTCATGTGCTTTGGCCAATATTTATCCCTCAATGAACATCACAGAAACATAACTGGCATATCTATTAGGTTGCTGTTATAGCAGTGACTACACTAACAAAAGTCTGCAAAACACTTTGGGATATCTTATGATTGTGAAAGGCCCTATAGAAATGCAGGTTCTTTCTTTTCTTTCACCCCGTCATTCTCTGCCTTTATTTCTAGGTCTCCTTCTCGACCTGCCTGTGAGTTAATTGCACCTTTGAACAATTAGGCCGCTGCCCACTTACTTATCTGGAAGCAGTGACTAATGTCAGACTGAGGTTCTGGAGTTTTCATCCAATTGCTTTGTGGTCAAATTCTGTATAGATTATCTCCCTAAAGTTTTGCCTCTGCTTCTTCACCACTCTCATTCAATTAAATAACTCTGAGAATTTCATGAAAGCCAGGTTTAGAAAGAGTTTCAGGAAGTACTCCCACCACTACTGAGTGACCAATACTGAACTTCTGGGTTCAGGTAGGGGAGTCTAAAACCCTGGAATTATTTAAGATAATAAATGCATGAGTTAAAACTAGGACTTATAAATATAAGGATAATCACTAATAAATCAAATAGGGAATTCAGGAGAAACATCTTTACCCAGACAGCATTGTCATGTGTGGAACAAAAACAAAAATACCTGGAAAAACTCAGCAGGTCTGGCAGCATCTGTGGAGAGGAACACAGTTAACGTTTCGAGTCCGTATGACTCTTCAACAGAACTAAGGAAAAATAGAAGCGAGGTGAAATATAAGCTGGTTTAAGGGGGGGTGGGACAAGAAGAGCTGGATAGAGGGCCAGTGATAGGTGGAGATAACCGAAAGATGCCACAAACTGGAGGAACAGCACCTCATCTTCCGACTAGCCACTTTACAGTCTTCCGGACTGAATATTGAGTTCAACAATTTTAGATCTTGAACTCTCTCCTCCATCCCCACCCCCTTTCTGATTTTCCCCCTGCTTTTTGTTTTTTCCAATAATTTATATAGATTTTTCTTTTCCCACCTATTTCCATTATTTTTAAATATATTTCCATCCATTGTTTTATTTCTACCTTTTAGCCTTTTTAGATTCCTTCACCCCACCCCCACTAGGGCTATCTGTACCCTGCTCGTCCTGTTTTCTAGCCTTAATTAGCACATTCCTTAGATAATATCAACACCTTCAACACCTCTTTGTCCTTTTGTCTGTGACATATTTTGGTTATCTCCACCTATCACTGGCCCTCTATCCAGCTCTTCTTGTCCCACCCCTCCCCCTCCTTAAACCAGCTTATATTTCACCCCTTTTCTATTTTTCCTTAGTTCTGTTGAAGGGTCTTTCGGACTCGAAACATTAACAGTGTTCCTCGCTGCAGATGCTGCCAGACCTGCTGAGTTTGTCCAGGTATTTTTGTTTTTGTTTTGGATTTACAGCATCCGCAGTTTTTTATGCTTTTGTCATGTGTGGAACTTGCTACCACTGCAGCGGTTCAAGAAGGCAGCTCATCACCACCTTCTCAAGGGCAATTAGGGACGGGCAATGGATGCTGGCCCAGCCAGCGACACCCACATCCTGTAAATGAGTAACAAAAAAGGCCGAGGTGAATAGCGTAGGTGCAGTTAAGCGGAAGATGGATAAATAGAGAAGCATGTAGGAACCAGTGTTATGCTGATGGGACTAGATGAAGAGGGTTGCGAGGAGGTTTGTGTGGTGCATAACCACTGGCATAGACCGGTTGGATCAAACGACCTGTTTCTGTGCTGTACGTTTCATGTATCTTTCTACAAGTTTGAATAAAACAAACCGAACAGCTTTCGTCAGCCATATTTACTTTGCGATTTATCTTGCCCAAAGTGGAACGGAGCCAACGGCTCCTCTTTATTTGATAAGCTTTGTTTGAAAAGGTTCTGTCGGGAGTTGAGTATCTCTGTCGTGAATCAAACAAACCTCTGCTGAGTTTGAGGCGTTCTTTCACTTGCGGCTGAACTATAGCCTTATGCACAGGAGATGGCGCTGCTCCACAAGCTACTGAGACAGGCAGACCATGCATTAAGTTTAATTGATGCCGAGGAAATCCTTTTCTTTCGCTTCATTTTATTCAGGTAGTCTACTCTCCCTCTCCTGATGGTGTTTATTC
This sequence comes from Carcharodon carcharias, assembly GCF_017639515.1. Taxonomy (NCBI): domain Eukaryota; kingdom Metazoa; phylum Chordata; class Chondrichthyes; order Lamniformes; family Lamnidae; genus Carcharodon; species Carcharodon carcharias. The sequence goes on from NC_054470.1 coordinate 182,688,704, forward strand.
CTTCTCCGGGCGTGCAGCCACACCTCCCCCGAGTTGCAGACAGGATTCAATGTCACACAAGGATAAAAGGTATTTCAGGGAGAAGGCGACTGCAGGTTAATGGCCCAGAATTTGCTGTAAGAGACTGCGGCAGTCCCTCTCTCACAGCACTGTGTGGGCGTGTCTACACCGCAGGGGGACTGCTGCAGCTCAAGGAGGTGGGCTCACCACCGCCTTGCGAAGGCCAATCGAGGATGGGCAACAACTGCTGGCCTATCCCAGAAGGGTGGGGGGTGGGGGGTGGGGGGGGAAAGAACAGTTAAAAAAATGTTTTTAAAATCCCAGTAAAAGTTAAAAGTCGCCGTTGATCAGAATAAAGGTGAAGACGACAGGGCAGGTGGGAAACTGGTGCGAAACGGAAAGTGGACACCGAAACGCGTTTGACTGCTTAGACGACGTGGGCAGACTGTATCGCGCACGTCTGAAGACAGCAGTCTAACCGGAAAAAGATGGCAGAGCTTTCCTGGAGCTAACTCCCGACACGTCTCAGTGCAAAGCTCCAGCCTTTCACAAGGTCCGGCGCCAAACAAACTCAACAAAGACTTTTTCACACATTTACTTGTTTGTGGGGGGTAGGGGTGGGGGCGGTGGGGTTTTCTGGTCCCCGCCCGCCGCAGGGCTGGAAGGTCCTGCACAAAGCCAATGGAGCTTTTATTTTTTTGCTGGTCCCTCAAATTTTCTGCCTTTTTTTTGGCTTTTGTTAAAAGTTTTGATCTTCACGTTTACCAAAAAAAAAAGATACACTTGTATTTGTGGCGGGACAGCGAAGGCTTACTAAATTGGTCTCTGGTTTGAAGGGGGTTGTCCAATGCTGAGGGGTGAAGTAAATTGGCTTTATATTCTCCGAGGTTTAGAAGAATCAGAGGCGATCTCATTGAAACGTACAAAATACTGGCAGGCTGGACAGGGATAGGTTGTTACCTCTAACCAGGGAATCTAAAACGTGGGGAGGTAGACTCACTGTGATTTTTAACCGAGATGACCCTTCCTGGGGAGGGCGAGACCAGGGAGATCCTGCCCTGTGGTCTTCATTTGGCTCTGGTGTTTTCGATGTAGACGGCGTTTGGTGGCGTGTTACATGGAGATGCGTTCGTGCAGGAATGGGGCCTCCTAGGTTATCACGAAACTCCGCCTTATCACGAACTTGTGGACGAATCCTCTGGATTCATCAGGGTTTTGTGCTCTGTCCAGACCTTGTAGCGATTGTAGGTATAACCCTTCCGACTGCCTTTAGGGGCCTCGGGTTTGCACTGATGAATCAGCCCTAAGCGTGGGTAATCTTAGGGGCGGAGCTTCCTCACCGTAGACTTGGTTCAAGCATGTAGCTTCTACAAGAATCACAGAATCACACAGTGCAGAAGAGGCCCTTCGGCCCATCGAGTCTGCACCGACACGTGAGAAACACCTGACCTACCTACCTAATCCCATTTACCAGCACTTGGCCCATAGCCTTGAATGTTATGACGTGCCAAGTGCTTATCCAGATAATCTTAAAGGATGTGAGGCAACCTGCCTCCACCACCCTCCCAGGCAGCGCATCCCAGACCCTCACCACCCTCTGGGTAAAAACGTTTTTCCTCACATCCCCCCTAAACCTCCTGCCCCTCACCTTGAACTTATGTCCCCTTGTGACTGACCCTTCAACTAAGGGGAACAGCTGCTCCCTATCCACCCTGTCCATGCCCCTCACAATCTTGTACACCTCGTTCAGGTCAGTCTTCTCTGCTCCAATGAAAACAACCCAAGTCTATCCAACCTCTCTTCATAACTTAAATGTTTTCATCCCAGGCAACATCCTGGTGAATCTCCTCTGCACCCCCTCCAGTACAATCACATCCTTCGTAGAAAGAGCTCTGTAAATAAAGTTAGTTGTTTCAAGTTAGAAACCTGTCTGGTACATCAAGTTTATTACAAGGCCCCTCATGATTTTGAACACCTTTATGGGATCTCCTCTCGAATTACTCCTTTCTAAGTAGATCAACCCCAGCTTCTCCAATCTGTCCATGTAATTGAAGCTCCTCCTCCATGGAACCATTCCTGTGGATCTTTTCTGCTCCCCCCCCCCCTCTAAAGCCTCCACATCCTTCCCAAAATGTGGTGCCCAGAGTTGGACACAATCCTCCGGGTGAGACTTGAACCAGTGTTTTATAAAGGTTCATTGCCTCTGTCCTACATGCTTCTGGACTGAATATTGAGTTCAACAATTTTAGATCATGAACTCTCTCCTCCATCCCCACCCTCTTTCTGATCCCCCTTTTTTCCAATAATTTATATAGATTTTTCTTTTCCCACCTATTTCCATTATTTTTAAATGTATTTCCATCCATTGTTTTATCTCTACCTTTTAGCCGATTTTGATCCCTTCCCTTCACCCCCACCCCCACTACGGCTATCTGTACCTTGCTCGTCCTGCTTTCTACCCTTAATGTCACCATTAGCACATTTCTTAGCTAATATCACCACTGTCAACACCTCTTTGTCCTTTTGTCTATGACATCTTTTGGCAATCTCCACCTATCACTGGCCCTCTATCCAGCTCTACTTGTCCCACCCCCCACCCCCCTTAAACCAGCTTATATTTCACCTCTCTTCTATTTTTCCTTAGTTCTGTTGAAGAGTCATACGGACTTGAAATGCTAACTGTGTTCCTCTCTGCAAATGCTGTCAGACCTGCTGAGTTTTTCCAGGTATTTTTATTTTTGTTTTTGTTTTGGATTTCCAGCATCCGCAGTTTTTTGCTTTTAACCCTGTAGGTGCCAGGTCCTTATACTACACCATCCAGGAGTCAAATAATCCACCTCGCGAACCACTTGTAGATCTCAGCTGTGAAAACAGTAATACATGCGAAGCCCCTGCCTTGGCCCTGTACAATCACATTGTTGATTGACGTGTTTAACCATTGTTCCGAGTTGTCCAGCAACCAAGCCTGTTATCCAAGCCATGCAACACACAGTCAGGTTAACTTAACAATTCACTTCATAGCCATTCCTGTTCCAGAACTGCCTGCTAGACTTTCATTTCGTTGCTGCATCCCCACAACTCTTAATTCAGAAGCAATTGTCTTTAATCAGCAGAGAGATAGCACAGGGCTGTTAGTGATTATCCAGCAGTTCACTGAGCCCCATAGCCTGAACGAGGTGAACAGTTATCTCGCATCCACCAACATATTTAACTTTACAACGAGCTTGTTTCACAAAATATTACACTTCAAGTGTACTGTGGATATTTTGAAATCACACACTGCTGAACGAGGCCTTTCAGCCCACAGAGCCCCTGCAAGCTCTCTGAAAGAGCTGTCCATTTGGTCCCACTCCTCTACTCTTTTCCCCATAAACTTTCTCCTGCAAGGATTCCCATCTGAACGCTACTGCTGAATCCTCTTCCACCACCCTGCCAAGCAATGGATTCCAGATTTTAACACCGCACTTTATTGTACCAGGGTGATTCCAAATAAAAGTCAGACTTGCACTTATATAGAGTGTTTTATGCACTCAAGATGCATTATGGCCAATGATGTACTTTTAAAGTAGAGTCACTGTTGTAGGATTAGGCGCTGAATTCCTGAAATGATCTTCTGAATTTCTGACACATAGAGGCGAGAATGTTACCAACTGTGCCTTGCTGAGACTGAGAACATATAAATATATTGATGGCCATGTCTTCAAACATGGACTGGAACTCTCTCCAATTCCTTCTTTAATCCTCTCTCCTTCTTTAATGCCCACCTCTACCACCTCTTTAACCCCACTCATTATTATCTCTCTTATTGTCCTCTTCGTTGGCTCAGCATTCATTTTTGTCCACATATGGCTACATAACATACCCTGGGACATATTTTGATGTGAAAGGCACTTATATAAAACAAGTTGTTCCCTGTCCCTGATTGTCAAAGGTTTTCCGAAGCTGCGTATGGTTTTTCTTTCCACCATGGCAACCCTAGATTGGGCATCCATGAGGCGCTGTGGGCCATCAGCAGCAGCAGAATTGTACTCAAACACAACCTGTAACCTCATGGCCCAGCATATCCCCCACTCTACCATTACCATCAAGCCAGGGGTTCAATCCTGGTTCAATGAAGAGTGCAGGAGGGCATGCCAGGGGCAGCACCAGGCATACCTAAAAATGAGGTGTCAACCTGGTGAAGCTACAACGCAGGACTACTTGCGTACCAAACAGCATACGCAGCAAGTGATAGAGCTAAGTGATCGCACAATCAATGGATCAGTTCTAAGCTCTGCAGTCCTGTCACATTCAGTCATGAATGGTGGTGGACAATTAAACAACTAACAGGAGGAGGAGGCTCCACAAATATCCCTATTCTCAATGATGGGGGAGCCTAGCGAGCACACAGTGCAAAAGGTAAGGCTGAAGCTTTGCACCAATCTTCAGCCAGAAGTGACGAGTGGATGATCCAACTCAGCCTCCTCTTCAGGTCCCCAGCATTACAGATGCCAGTCTGCAGCCAATTCAATTCAAGCAACATGAAAAACAACTGAAGGCACTGGACACTGCAAAGGCTACGGGCCCTCCCAACATTTCAGCAATAGCACTGAAGACTTGTGCTCCAGAACTAACTGCACCCTTAGCCAAACTGTTCCAGTACAGCTGCAACACTGGCATCTACCGAATAATAAAGAAAACTGCCCAGGTATGTCTTGTATACAAAAAGCAGAACAAATCCACCTACCCAATTACCATCCCATCAGTCTACTCTCGATCATCAGTAAAGTAATGGAAGGGGTCATCAACAGTGCTATCAAGTGGCAATTGCTTAGCAATAACCTGCTCTCTGACACTCAGTTTCAGTTCTGCCAGGGCCACTCAGCTCTTGACCTCATTAGAGCCTTAATCCAAACATGGACAAAAGAGCTGAACTCCAGACGTGAGATGAGAGTGACTGCCCTTAACATCAAGGCCGCATTTGACCGAGTGTGGCATCAAGGAGCCCTAGCAAAACTGGAGTCAATGGGAATCAGGGGGAAAACTCTCCACTGGTTGGAGTCATACTTAGCACAAAGGAAGACGGTTCTGGTTGTTGGAAGTCAATCGTCTCAGTCCCAGCACATCACTGCAGGAGTTCCTTGGGGTAATGACCCAGGTCCAACCATCTTCAACTGCTTCATCAATGACCTTCCTTCCATCGTAAGGTCATGTTCGCTGATGATTGCATAATGCTCAGCACCATCCATGCCTCCTCAGATACCAAAGCAGTCCATGTCCAAATGCAGCAAGACCTGGACAGGCTTGGGCTGGTAAGTGGCAAGTAACATTCACACCACACAAGTGCAGGCAATGACCATCTCCAACAAGAGAGAATCTAACCATCACCCCATGACATTCAATGTCATTACCATCACCGAATCCCCCACTATCAACATCCTGGGGGTTACCATTGACCAGAAGCAGAACTGGACTAGCCATATAAATACTGTGGGTCAGTGGCTAGGAATCGTGCGACGAGTAACTCACCTCCTGACTCTCCAAAGCCTGTCCACCAACTACGAGGCAGAAGTGAGGAGTGTGATGGAATATTCTCCACTTGCCTGGATGAGTGCAGCTCCAACAACACTCAAGAAGTTCGACACCATCCAGGACAAAGCAGCCCACTTGATTGGCATCCCATCCACTACCTTCAACATCCACTCCCTCCACCACCGATGCACAAGGAGCATCTACAACAGCATCTTCCAAACCCACCACCTATACCACTTAGAAGGACAAGGGCAGCAGAAGCAACATCACCACCTGCAAGTTCCCTCCAAGCCACTCACCATCCTCACTTGGAAATATATCGGCCGTTTCTTCACTGTCGCTGGGTCAAAAACCTGGAACTCCTTCCCTAACAGCACTGTGGGTGTACCTACACCACATGGACTGCAGCGATTCAAGAAGATGGATCACCACCACCTTCTCAAGGGCAGTTTGGGATGGGCAACAAAAATCTTGGCCCAGCCAGCGTTGCCCATGTTCTATGAAAGAATAAAAAAAAATTTGCAACATATTCTGGATGGACACCTTTCTTCTCTGCAGATGCTGACCAACCTGTCATATATTTAAAACCATTTTCAGCTTTTAATCCTGATTTGCATATATACTACTTACATAATGTTCTTACACAACAATTTAAGGTATCTTAGTTCATGGCCCATGCTTTGCATTAGGAATAACAGTATATCAGTAAAGATACCAGCACCAATGGTTATTATGGAATAAGTCAGACAGCACCTCCTGGAATACTCATATGTGCAGTTAAACACGGAAATCCAAAAGTTGTAGTCCAGGTTACCCTGCTGAGCTATAACAGAACCTTACTGAAAGACTCGGCTTGGAAATCAGTCTAATAACATGAAATTGTTTTATATATTGTATATATCCACTAGTTACCCACTAAACTTGGCAGAAAAATTTAGGGCTGATGCAATCATATGTAACTGGATTATTAACGGTGTGAAAAATCATAATTATTGTCACAAAATGTCTCTACTCCTGAAAATTTAATTTTACAAGTGTAGAGTCTCATTGTTTCATAATTTGGTTATCGTTGGGGCTGTTAATTTTTTTTAAGACTCTTTCTGTTTGTCTCCATTTTTTCCTCTCTTAATCCACCTTTCTTTTCCTAATCTCTATTTGTCTTCCTGCGTAAAGTTTATATCTCATTTACACTTCCTGGTTTTGACTTTGTGGCCATGGAGGGAGGGAGATGGCGGGAGGGGGTGGTGAGCCAAGTCGGACTGGGCCCCAGACTCTATCCTGGCATCTTACCAGCTGCGGGAGCAGAGGTGGACCAGTCCCCACCCCATTGAGGCAGGTGGCCAATTTCCATAAATAAAGTGCCCAATTAGGGCCCATTTTGCAGAGCTGTTGGTGCCAGGAGGCTGCCAACTAACTGGAGGTGGCCTCCCAGAAGCAGCCAGGGGAAGGGTTCAGAGGTGGGGGGGCACAGGCCAAGGAAGACAGCCCCCACGGCCCTAGAGATCTCCCTGGAGGGATCTCCCCTCCGGCGCTCGGCCCTGTATTTCTTTTTAAAGATTTTTTTTTGCCGAGCTGCTGTGGGCTTCAGGGCCCCTGCCTGCCTCCAGCAGCAAGCCCACCGGTTAGGCCAGCCGCTCTCGGGCCAGGCCGCCATCCTTAAAAGCACAGGAGCCCTGGTGGCTGCCACTTAATTGGCTGCTGGCCATAAAACTCTGGGGAAAACCCCACCGCCCGCCCATATACACTGGAGACACACCTTTCCCTCTGGTATTGCGCTGCCCCATTGTTAAAATTCAGGCCTGCATTGTCTCAGTGAGGATTCACTGGTTGAAGAGCCCTGCTCACACATGCCCACAAATCCCCAGTCGCAGGCACCGAACCATTTCAGGTGCCCGGTGGGAGTACATTATGTTACCACTCATAACCCCATGAAAATTCAGCAGGCAACTTTCAGCGCAGTGATCGTTGAGTGCCGTTCCTACACCGCTGATAGCAAAATCTGGGCCAATGTGCCTCTGCTAAATTTTTAATAACAGGCGCTTCACTTGCCCATTTTTGCCGCACATTAACATTTCTCACTGAGGCATATGTATTTGCATGGAAAGATATTGCAAATCATTGTGGCAGTATGACGGACTGCCTGCAGATGGCAACCTTGAGGCTGATCAGCTCTCCTTGCTCTCTGCTGCCACCTGCAGCATCTGGACAAGACTGCAACATGTTGCAGAGCGCCTGTTAAAATATTAACCCTTTGACTGCTGGCAGTTCCAAGGACGTGACTATCTCTCTGGTCAGAGAAAACACTTTCAGCTCACTGCAACTCCAAGGATGCTAATTTAACAGCAGAAAAGTTAATCCCATGCCTGGAGTTGACATCTCTTTTTATTTTGCTTTCTATCCTCCCTTTTCTCAATTCTTCCCTCCCCATTTTCCCCTGAAACTTTAAGGTACTTCCATAGCCTTCATTTCGTCTTCCTTCTGCCATTTACCATTCATTGTTGCAGCTAAAGCAACTTAAGAAACAAGTTGGATTTCTATTGGCTGAAAACTGGTAAGAGCTATTTTTGTAGCCATTAAGAGTCTGAAGTCTATCATTCATGTCATATTAGATCAGTGTGCCATTTTGCTTAATCATAATGACTGGTACCTTATGCCATTATGCATTCAGAAACAGGACTTGGCACATTAAGTCACTTGTGTCTAAAGAAAAAAAGTTGGTTAAATACTTCTTGCAAGGACAGTATACCTTTAAAGTACAGGGCGTGATCCAATATGTTTCTGTGGAGAAACAGTGGCCATGCACACAGCAGGGGGCTGGATGTAATGGGAGATGGTGGTGGATGTCTCGCACTCCCCCCCCAGCCCCCGGAAGGAAAGTTGGTCTCGAACGGACCAATTTTAAAAAGCCTGCCCCCCATTGATAACACGCTAGGGTCCAGGTTTTGGAGGGCAGACGGAGAGGAACAAGGAGGTGGTGGGGGGGTGGGGGGGGGCGGTGGTGTGGTTGATATCTTGGGGTGATTATCCCTGATGCGCACAGGGCACACCCCCAACTGATGTGCCCCGACCACCTCTTCCTGCCCGCCATTCCAAAGAAGCCGTTTTAAAAAGGCCTTCACATTCTGGCCCTCCTGCCACTCTCCAGCCTTTGAATATAATAAATGCAACAAAAGAACAAACTAACAAATGGGTAACTTAAAGGGGACAGTCCCTTAAAGGGACACCCAACATTTTTTTTTAGCAGTGGAGGTGGATTGAGGCCCTTAATTACCAATTAATTGTTAAATAATGAACAAACAAAGGCAGTTAAGGGTCAATATGCCTACGGGGTGTGATTTACCCACTACCACCCCCACCATCACCACCACCCCCCACCCCACCCACACCCCCCCCACCCCCCCGCCATTATTATCAGGAACGGGTTGGAGGTGGGTGGGAAGGAGTTGGGCTGGGCACCCAACATATTTTACACCCCTCCCACCAAAGACACAGGCAGTAGTGGGGGCTGTGAAATCCAACCCACTAGATTATTACTCCTGACTGAGTGAGTGACCAAAATACAAAGGCACACTGGAAGGACAAACATTATACTCAGTAGCGAATGCTGACTCTAGCAGACCATAGGAACAGGAGTAGATCATTCAAATCTTTGAGCCTGTTCCCCCATTCAATAAGTTCACGGCTGATTTGTATCTTAACTCCATCAATCTGCCTTGGTTCCTTAACCCTTAACCCTCTTGCCTACCCTAAAATCTATCAAGCCTGTTGTTGAAATTTTCTATTGACCCCCAGCATCAACTGCTTTTTGGGGGAAAGAATTCCAGATTTCCACTAACCTTTGTGTGAAGAAGTGCTTCCTGACATCACCCTGAATGGCCCAGCTTGAAATTTTAGGGTTACAGCCTCATGTTCTGGACTCCTGGGCCAGTGGAAATAGTTTCTCTCTAACTATCCTTTCACATTCCTTTGCACCCATGGTGTCAGCAACAACTCAGCGGCAGTAAGCTTGACTTTGAGCCATGGGTTTAAGGCCCACTGTCTGGGACTCCATTCCACATCCTGCTCTTCCTTCATTTCTGATCTTACCAATCCAAACTGGCTCCGTATCCCCAACACACTCCATTTCAAATCCTCATTCTGGAATACCAATCCCTCCCCCACCTCATTCCAACCTAACCTCTGTAATCTCCTTGAGGCTTTCTTCTCAACCTGTACCTCACTACCTTACGCTGTGGCCAATTTTATTTATTCGTTCACAGCATTTGGGCATTGCTGGTGAGGCCAGTATTTATTAGCCATCCATAATTGCCCTTGAGAAGGTGGTGGTGAGCTCCCTCCTTGAACTATGGCAGTTCATGTGGTGTAGGTACACCCACAGTGCCGTTAGAGAGGGAGTTTCAGGATTTTGACCCAGTGACAACAAAGGCAATATATTTCCAAGTCAAGATGGTGAGTGGCTTGGAGAGGAACTTCCAGGTGGTGGTGTTCCCATCTACTTGCTGACCTTGTCCTTCTAGGTGGTAGTGGTCGTGGGTTTGGAAGGTGCTGTCTAAGGAGGCTTAGTGAATTTCTGCAGTGCATTTTGTAGATGGTACACACTGCTGCTACTGTGCTGGTGGTGGAGGGAGTGAGTGTTGAAGGTAATTACCCATCACATTCTCCTGCTCCATGATTCATGACGGAACCTATACTTCTGTTGATTCTGTTGTCTGGGATCCCTCCCTCAAACCTTTCTCCCCACCTTCAAAAACCCTACATCAACCATGCATTTAGACAATCTCCCCTAACTAGCCTACTCCTGTTTCTCCTCTGTGAAGTCCTTTGGGATATTAAGCCACAAAAATTTCTATATAAATGAAAGCAGTTTGCACTGACTAACTAACCTTGGCCAACATCTCAATCCATTGCTGAGGCTAAGGGATATTTTTCAAATAATTGGGAATGCTGTAAATTTAACTTAGCAGGTAGGCATTTAAATATGTAAGAAAATGAATAATGCATTTGCAAACAATTAGGGGGAACAGAACTAGGGAGCAAAAAGATGACCTTCCTTCATGCTGTGGTGTATGAATGTCGAATTAAACGATTGCCAGAGCAATCCTGGTGTATCCAGCCGTCAGATTAGTGGAACAAATTCATTCATTCCACATGGACCCAGACTATGTGGGCTGTGAGTCTGTCTTGGCTGCACGCTCTCCCTCCCAGACAGTGACTTTCAAGCTCCGGTGCTCACAGATTCCTTGAGCTCCCTCAGGTCTAAGGAAGAAAAGCAGTCGTTTACAGACCGGGACTGTGAAAGCAACGTTACTTCTGACTGAGCGAGTGGCAAAAGGCAAAGCCACACTGGAAGGACAAATGTTATGCTCAGCCGTGAGTGACCACCCTGCCGGTTCACAGGAACAGCAGGAAGCCATTCAGCCCCTTGGGCCTGTTCTATTAGTCAATTAGATCATGGTTGATCTGTATCTTAACTCCAATCACCTGCTTTGGTTCCATAACCCTTAATGACCTTGCCTAATATAACCTGTCAATCTCAGTTTTGAAATGTACAGTGACCCTGGGGGGAGAGAGTTCCAGATTTCCACTAACCTTTATGTGAAGACCTCCTTACTAATATTACCCCTTGAATGGCCTGCCATTAATCTTAGGGTTAATTCCCTTTGTTCCTGAATCTCACATGAAGGAATAGTTTCTCTCTATCTACCCTATCAAATGTTTTAATGACCTTAAACGCCTCAATTAGACTGTTCCGGAATCTTCCATACACAATGGAATACAAGCCTCGTCTAAAGAGCCCGCCCTCACAATTTAACCCTTTTAGCCTCATTATCATATGGTGAACCTGGGCAGCACCTTCCCCAAGGATAATCCATTCTTCCTGAGTTACGATCTGCAGAACTCAGCACAGTTGAATTCAGTTAATAAATCTGGAATATAAAGCTAGTCTCAGTAATAGTGACCATAAAACTATCATCGACTGTTGTAAAAACCCATCTCGTTCACTAATGCCCTTTAGGGAAGGAAATCTGCTGTCCTTACCTGGTCTGGCCTTACCTGTGACTCCAGAGGGACAACCATGGGGTTGACTCTTTACTGCCCTCTGAAATGGGCCTAGCAAGCCACTCAGTTCAAGGGCAAATTAGGGATGGGCGACAAATGCTGATGTCAGTGACAGCCACAAGAGTGAAGAAAAGGTAAGGACTCTAGATGGGATCTTAACCAGAGCTTAATGCACCTGTAACAGAACTTCCACAGCTTTGTATTCCAGCCCATCCTGTGAGTCTTTTAAATTATTTTTTTTGTATCTATCAAGCTTTAAAAAGACTTGGACTCCCTAAATTGCTCTGCTCCTCCACAATTCCTAGCTTCCCAACTGGAATAACTCTCTGGTGGAATATCCTGCTCCAATCTGGGTTAGCTCACAATTCTGGCACAGGTATGGGGCTCCTTCTCGATGCGACAAAGCCTGCTTGCTGGTTCCAGATGAAAAAGAAGACGGAAATCACGGACAGAACACAGAAAACAAGGCCACCTGGATTTGACGCGTGGAGCCTTGCACAGTAAGGCACCTCAGGGTGGAGTCCAGCAGGGCCACCAGAAGACCATGGGAATGAGAGAGCCGACTAAACGCATGGTCACAGAGAAAACTTTAACCAAAGAAAGAAAGAATTGCATTGTTATGGCGCCTTTACATGCCACAAAGTGCTTTACAACCAATGAAGCACTTTGAAAGTGTGGTCATTGCTGTAATGTAGGCAGCCACAAATTGCAATGTGAGAGTAAGATAATATGTTTAGTGATGTTGGTTGAGGGATAAGTATTGGCCAGGACACTGGGGAGAACTACTCCTGCACTTCTTCAAGATAATACCATGGGATCTGACCTGAGAGGGAAGATGGGGCCTCGATTTAACGTCCCGTCTGAGAGACTGCACCTCTGACAGTGCGGCACTCCCTCGGCGCTGGCACTGGAAATACCAGCCTGGGTTTATTTACTTAGGTCTCCAGAGTGGGGATACATTTCAACTCAGAGGCTAGAGTGCGACCAACGGAGCCAAGGCTGACCCCTGTTAAAGCAAAGCCGCCGCACGGGTTGTCCAGCAGTTTAGCTTGTGTTAACGGGAACAGGGTAATGCGCCATGACTGCAACGCGCAGCCAACGATGCCTCAAGCCAAGCCACTGTCTGCGCAGTGGGCTCAGCTGCTGAATGACTGTTGCGTGCCAGCGCATGGGGTGGTAACCCTTCACCTCGTACTCACTTCTCCCCAGGCAGCGGGCGAGGGTTCCACGGGTGGGTAGTACTTTGGCAGGTCCCAGGCCACTTCTGTCATGAACCACTTGAAGTCCTTGCACTTGAGGTGCTTCCGCAACATTTTCTGGGCCGTGAGGTCGCCGGTGGAGAGGTGCCGGTACTCGGGTCTGCGCTGGTAGATGTATTCTGCGTACTCGTCCATCCAGGTTTCTGCCACTCTCTTCAGGTTCTGTGAACAGCGGTAAAAATCCAATTACCACCCTGGCACTGTTATGTTAGAATAAACTGCTTTACAAAAATTGCTGGAAAAACTCAGCAGGCCTGACATTATCTGTGGAGAGGAAGACAGAGTTAACCTTTCGAGTCCGTATGACTCTTCGTCATAGCTAAAAAGGAATAGAAATGTGAAATATAAGCTGGTTCAGGGGAGTGGGACAGGTGGAGCTGGATAGAGGGACAGTGCTGGGTGGAGGCAAAGGAGAGATTGCCAAAAGATGTCATAGACAAAAGGACAAAGAGATGTTGACGGTGGTGATATTATCTAAGGAATGTGCTAATGGGGACATTAAGGGTTGAAAGCAGGACAAGCAAGTTACTGATAGCGGTGTGGGGTTGGGGTGGGGGGAAGGGATCAAAATGGGCTAAAAGGTGGAGATAAAACAATGGATGGAAATAAATTTTACAAAATAATAGAAATAGGTGGTAAAAGAAAAATATATATATAAAAAATATGTAATAATTATTAGAAAAAAGGGGATCAAAAAGGGGGTGAGGATGGAGGAGACAGTTCATGATCTTAAGTTGTTGAACTCAATATTCAGTCCGGAAGGCTGTAAAGTGCCTAGTCGGAAGATGAGGTGCTGTTCCTCCAGTTTGCGTTGAGCTTCACTGGAACAATGTAGCAGGCCAAGGATGGACATGTGGGCATGACAGCAGGGTGGTGTGTTGAAATGGCAAGCGACAGGGAGGTCTGGGTTGCGGACAGACTGAAGGTGTTCCGCAAAGCGGTCACCCAGTCTGCGTTTGGTGTCTCCAATTTAGAGGAAACCGCATTGGGAGCAGCGAATGCAGTAGACTAAATTGAGGGAAGTGCAAGTGAAGTGCTGCTTTGCATCATCAGCAAATTTAGCAGCCATACCATCGGTGTGCTGTGCTGTGATAGAGGATAAAGGTAGATGTACTATACTTAGGTTTCCAGAAGGCATTTGATAAGGTGCCACATCAAAGGTTATTGCAAAAAATAAAAGCTCATGGGCGTAATATATTGGCATGGATAGAAGATTAGCTAGCTAACGGGAGACAGAGAGTAGGCATAAGTGCATCTTTTACTGGTTGGCAGGATGTGGCGAGTGGTGTGCCACAGGGATCAGTGCTGGGACATCAACTTTTTACACTTTATATAAATAACTTGGATGAAGGGACTGATTTAACGGCTGTTAAATTTGCTGATGACGCAAATATAGGTTGGAAAGTAAGATGTAAAGAAGAACATAGATAAATTAAATGAGTGGGAAAAGATCTGGAGTATTATGTGGGTGAATGTGAAATTTTCCATTTTAGCAGGAAGGATAAAAAAGAAGCTTATTATCTAAATGGTGAGGGATTACAGAGCTCTGAGATTCAAAGGAATCTGGGTGTCCTCATTCATGAAACACAAAAGGTTAGTATGCAGTTACAGCAAGTAAATAGGAAAACTAATAGAATGTTGTTGTTTATTATGAGGGGAACTGAATACCAAAGTTGGGAGGTCCTGCTTCAGTTGTACAGGGCACAGGTGAGGCCACATCTGGAGTACTGTGTACTGTATTGGTCTGCTTATTTAAGGAAGGATGTAAATGCATTAGAAGCAGTTCAGAGAAGGTTTACTAGACTAATACCAGGAATAGGTGGGTTGTCTTTTGAGGAAAGTTTGGACAGGTTAGGCTTGTATCTGCTGGAGCAAAAACAGAAATACCTGGAAAAACTCAGCAGGTCTGGCAGCATCAGTGGAGAAGAACAAAGCTGATGTTTCGAGTCCTCATGACCCTTCAACAGAACTGTTAAAGGGTCATGAGGACTCGAAACTTCAACTTTGTTCTTCTCCACCGATACTGCCAGACCTGCTGAGTTTTTCCAGGTATTTCTGTTTTTGTTTTGGATTTCCAGCGTCGGCAGTTTTTTGTTTTTATCTTTGTATCCACTGGAGTTTGGAAGAGTAATAGGTGACTTGATTGAAATCTTTAAGATCCTGAGGGCTCCTGACAGGGCGGATGTGGAGGGGATGTTACTTCTTGTGGGAGAATCTAGAACTAAGGGTTATGTTTTAAACATAAGGGTTCACTTTTTTAAGACAGGTGAGGGGAAAGCTTTTCTCTCAGAGGGTCATGAGTCTTTGGAACTCTCTTCCCCAAAAGGCAGTGGAAGCAGAGACTTTGAATATTTTTAAGACAGAGATAGATAGATTCTTGATAAGCAAGGGGGATGTAAGTTTATCGGGGGTAGCCAGGAGGTTAAAATCAGATCAGCCATGATCTTATTGAATGGCAGAACAGGTTCAAAGGGCCAAGAGGCCTACTCCTGCTCCTAATTCATATGTAAAATGGTGTCCCATGGAATGATCCTTTATTGAGTTGGCTGGGGTCAAAAATATTTGGGCTGACAGGGTAATCAATCTTCTCCTTTTCTCTCCTTAAGGGATGAAGGGTTACCACTAAAATTACATGTATCTGGAGATGGAATGACCTATACAAGCTGACATTGAGATAAATCAACAACTACAACTGGATGTAACATTTATATAGTTTCTTTAACATAGTAAATCATTCCAAAGTGCTTCACAGATTGGATCAGACAAAATTTGACACTGAGCTACATTGCAAAATATTAAGAAGTAACTTAAAGCTTGACCAAAGAGGTAAGTTTTAAAAAGAGAAAAAAAGACTTGTATTTATATAGCACCTTTCATGACCTCAGTGTTCTTAACTGCCACTGAAGTACTCTTAACACTGTGGTGACTTCATACAGAGTGTGAGAGGGAGAGAGCAGTGAGACTTCATAAAAAGTGTTAAGAGAGAGCAGCGAGTCTTCATAAAGAGTGCAAGAGGGTGGGAGCAGTGAAGCTTCACAAAGAGCACGAGAGAGAAAGAGCAGCAAGACTATATACAGAGCGCGAGGGGGGAGAGCAGCAAGACTTCATAAAGAGCGTGAGAAGGAGAGCGCATCAAGTCTTCATAAAGAGCGCGAGAGGGAGACAGCAGCGAGACTTCATAAAGAGCGTGAGAGGGAGAGAGCAGCGAGACTTCATAAAGCGTGTGAGAGGGAGAGCGCATCAAGACTTCATAAAGAGCGCGAGAAGGAGAGAGCAGCAAGACTTCATGAAGAGTGCAAAAAGGAGAGAGCAGCGAGACTTCATAAAGAGCTTAAGAGAGAGAGCAGCAAGACTTCATGAAGAGCACAAGAGAGGGAGAGCAGCGAGACTTCATAAAGAGCTCGAGGGAGAGAGCAGCGAGACTTCATAAAGAGCGCGAGAGGGAGACAGCAGCGAGACTTCATAAAGAGAGAGAGGGAGAGAGCAGCAAGACTTCATGAAGGGTGAGAGGAGAGAGCAGCGAGACTTCATTAAGAGACGCGCAAGCGGGAGAGAGCAGCAAGGTTCATAAAGAGTGCATGAGGGAGAGAGCAGCGAGACTTCATAAAGAGCTCAAGAGAGAAAGAGCAGCAAGACTTTATACCGAGTGCAAGAGAGGAAGAGCAGCAAGACTTCATAAAGAGCTCAAGAGGGAGAGAGCAGCGAGACTTCATAAAGAGTGCGAGAGGGAGACAGCAGCGAGACTTCATGAAGAGTGAGAGAAGAAGAGAGCAGCGAGATTCATATAGATTGTGAGAGGGAGAGAGCAGCGAGACTTCATAAGAGCATGAGAGGGAGAGGAGGGGAAGATTGGTGAGTAACAAGTAAGTAAACACTTTATATAAAGTTTAAGATGTGTCAGTGCAGCTCGGCCATGTGAAATGTACATCTTGCGGGTTGTAAGAAGTGATTGTGGGAGAATCTAGAACTAAGGGTTATGTTTTAAAAATAAGGGTTCACTCGTTTAAGACAGAGATGAGGGGAAAGCTTTTCTCTCAGAGGGTCATGAGTCTTTGGAACTCTCTTCCCCAAAAGGCAGTGGAAGCAGTCTTTGAATATTTTCTGCAGCTGGTGACACTTCCTGCAGATGTAGTCATTGGACAGGTTAGGCTTGTATCCGCTGGAGTTTGGAAGAGTAAGAGGTGACTTGATTGAAATCTTTAAGATCTTGAGGGCTCTTGACAGGGTGGATGTGGAGGGGATGTTTCCCTCCATCGCGCTCTGTACAAGGCCTTGCTGGTCTTTCTCTCTTGAGCTCTTTATGAAGTCTCGCTGCTTTCTCCTCCTTGTGCTCTTTATGAAGTCTCGCTGCTCTCTCCTTCTAACACTCTGTATAAAGTCTTGCTGCTCTTTTTCTCTCGTGCTCTTTGTGAAGCTTCACTGCTCCCACCCTCTTGCACTCATTATGAAGTCTTACTGCTCTCTCCCTCTTGCACTCTTTATGAAGTCTCGCTGCTCTCTCCTTCTAATGCTTTTTATGAAGTCTTGCTGCTCTCCCTCTCGCACTCTGTATAAAGTCTTGCTGCTCTTTCTCTCTCGTACTCTTTGTGAAGCTTCGTTGCTCCCACCCTCTTGCACTTTTTATGAAGACTCACTGCTCTCTCCTAACACTTTTTATGAAGTCTCGCTGCTCTCTCCCTTTTGCACTTTGTATGAAGTCTCACTGCTCTCTCCCTTTTGCACTCTGTATGAAGTCTCGCTGCTCTCTCCCTCTTGCACTCTTTATGAAGTCTTGCTGCTCTCTCCCTCTTGCACTCTTTATGAAGTCTCGCTGCTCTCTCCCTTTCGCACTCTGTATGAAGTCTTGCTGCTCTTTCTCTCTCACACTCTTTATGAAGTCTTGCTGCTCTCTCCCTCTCTCACTCTTTATGAAGTCTCGCTGATCTCTCCCTTTTGCACTCTGTATGAAGTCTTGTTGCTCTTTCTCTCTCACACTCTTTATGAAGTCTTGCTGCTCTCTCTCTCTCTCACGCACTTTATGAAGTCTTGCTGCTCTATCCCTCTCGCACTCTATATGAAGTCACCACAGTGTTAAAAGTACTTCAGTGGCAGTAAAGAACACTGAGGTCATGAAAGGTGCTATATAAATACAAATCTTTTTTTCTCTTTTTAAAACTTACCTCTTTGGTAGCTTTAAGTTACTTCTTAATATTTTGCAATGTAGTTCAGTGTCAAATTTTGTCTGATCCAATCTGTGAAGCACTTTGGAATGATTTACTATGTTAAAGAAACTATATAAATGTTACATCCAGTTGTAGTTGTTGATTTATCTCAATGTCAGCTTGTATAGGTCATTCCATCTCCAGATACATGTAATTTTAGTGGTAACCCTTCATCCCTTAAGGAGAGAAAAGGAGAAGATTGATTACCCTGTCAGCCCAAATATTTTTGACCCCAGCCAACTCAATAAAGAATCATTTTATGGGACACCATTTTACATATGAATTAGGAGCAGGAGTAGGCCTCTTGGCCCTTTGAACCTGCTCTGCCACTCGATAAGATCATGGCTGATCTGATTGTAACCTCCTGGCTACCTCCGATAAACTTACATCCCCCTTGCTTATCAAGAATCTATCTACCTCTGTCTTAAAAATATTCAAAGCCTCTGCTTCCACTGCCTTTTGGGGAAGAGAATTCCAAAGACTTATGACCCTCTGAGAGAAAAGCTTTCCCCTCACCTCTGTCTTAAAAAAGTGAACCCTTATGTTTAAAACATAACCCTTAGTTCTAGATTCTCCCACAAGAAGTAACATCCCCTCCACATCCACCCTGACAAGAGACCTCAGGATCTTAAAGATTTCAATCAAGTCACCTATTACTCTTCCAAACTCCAGCGGATACAAGCCTAACCTATCCAATGACTGCATCTGCAAAAAGTGTCACCAGCTGCAGAAACTTGAGCTCTGAGTTGCAGAGTTCGAGCAAGGGCTGGAGTCACCGTGGTGCGCCAACAAGACTGAGGATTGTGTGGATAGCACATCTGGTGATTGCCAGGGTATCTAAGAGAAACAGGCAGGTAGTGCAGGAATCCCCCAAGGCTATCTCGCTCTCTAACCATTTTTCCATTTTGGATACTGGTGAACGAGATGGTTCCTCAGAGGACCGTAGCAAGAGCCAAATTCGTGGCACCAGCTGCACAGGAGGCGTGGAGGAAGAGTGGAATTGCAATAGAGGTAGGGGATCCATAGTTAGAGCAGCAGACAGGTGTTTCTGTGGCTGTAGACGTGACTCCAGGGTGGTATGTTGTCTCCCTGGTGCCAGGGTCAAGGATGTCACAGAGCGGATGCAGGACATTCTTTTGGGGGAGGGTGACCAGTCAGAGGTTACGGTCCACATTGGGACCCATGACATAGGCAGGAAAAGGGACAAGGTTCTGAAAGCAGATTTTAGGGAGTTAGGAAAGAAATTGAAAGGGAGAGCCTCAAGAGCAGTAATCTCCAGGTTACTTTCAGTGTCATGTGCTATACAGCATGAGAATAGGAAGATTGAGCAGTTCAATACATGGCTGGAGAAATGGAGTAGGAGGGAGGGCTTTAGACTTCTGAGGCATTGGGACTGGTTCAGGGGCAGGTGGGAGCTGTACAAAAAGATCGAGTTACACCTTAGCAGGACTGGGACTAATGTCCTCATGGGGATGTATGCTAGTGCTGCTGGGGAGGGTTTAAACTAGACTGGCAGGGGGATGGGAAAGGAGAGGAGAAAAACTGGTTGTGTGAAGTAGAGACATATTAACCGATAAGAAGGATATATCAGAGAATAGTATCAAGGTAAATAGAATACTTGTAGAGTTTGATAGAACTAGAGCAGGTATGTGAATGCACTGAGTGCAGTTAATAAGATTGGTGAACAACAGGTACAGCTTGACAAATGGAATTATGATATTTTTGCTATAATAGAGACCTGGCTCAAAGAAGGGCAGGACTGAGCCTTAAATATTCCTGGGTGCAAGGTATTTAGGAAAGACAGGAAAGGAATAAAAGGGGGAGAGGGAAGTGGCAGTACTCATTACAGATGGCATTACAGTACTGGAGAGAGAGGATGTTCCAGAGGAGTCAAAGACGGAATCTCTCTGGCTAGAGGTAAGGAATGAAAAAGGTGCAGTAACATTGATGGGTGTAGTGTATAGACCACCAACTAACAGAAGAGATGTAGAGAAACAAATTTGCAAAGAAGTTACAGAAAGGCACGAGAATTATAGAGTGATTATAACAGGGGACCTCAATTATCCAAATAGAGACTGGGATAGGAATAGTGCAAAGGGACAGGAAGGGCGAGAGTTCCTGGAATGTGTTCAATATAATTTTCTGCAGTAGTATGTTTCCAGTTCAATGAGAGGGCAGGCACTGTTGGACCTGGTTCTGGGGAATGAAGTTGGCCCAAGTGGATCAAATAACAGTGAGAAAGCATTTAGGGGACAGTGACCATTGTATTGCAAGGTTCATGTTGGCCTTGGAGTAGGACAAGGAGCAATCCAGAGCAGGGATAATTAACTGCGGGAAAGCCAACTTCGAAAGGATAAGAATGCATCTGAGTCGAGTGAGTTGGAATCAAATGTTGACGGAAAAGATGGTGGCTGAACAATGGGCTCCCTTCAAAGAGACTGTAATGCAGGCACTGTCAAGGTATATTCCTTTCAAGGGGAAAGGCAGGACAAATAAATCTAGAACACCCTGGATGCTGAGAGCGATAGAGGTGAAAATGAATAGGAAGAAATATATTTATGACAGATGTCAGGTAGAAACTACAATGGAGAATCTGGCTGAATATAGAAGGACCAGAGGGGATGTGAAAAAACTAATCAGAAAAGCAAGGAGGGAGCATGAAAAGAGACTGGCAGCTAACATAAAAGGGAATCCCAAAGTCTTCTATAAGCATATAAATAATAAAAGGGTGGTAAAAAAAAAGGTAGGACTAATTTGGGATAAAAAAGGGGGCTTGCATGTGGAGGCAGGAGAAGTAGTAGAGATATTAAACGAGTACTTTGCATTTGTACTTACAAAGGAGGCCAAGGTGAGAGAGGAGGTAACTGGTACACTCGAGGAATTTACAATTGACAAAGAGGAGGTGAAAGGCTATCTTTACTTAAAATTGATAAGGTACCAGGACTGGATGAGATGCATCCAAGGATCCTGAGGAAAGTGACAGTGGAAATTGCAGAGGCACTAGTGATAATCTTCCAGTCTTCTCTAGACACAGAGGTGGTGCTGGAGGACTGGAGAACTGCAAATGTTACACCCTTATTCAAAAGGGGTTGCAAGGATAATGCTGGCAACTACAGGCCAGTCAGTTTGACCTCAGTGATAGAGAAACTTCTGGAAACTACAGTTCAGGACTCAGTAGTCACTTAGACAGGTATGAGATAATTAAGGAAATCCAGCATGGATTCATTATGGGAAAATCATGTTTAACTAACTTGCTGAGTTTTTTGAGGAAGTAGCAGGAAAGGTTGATAAGGGCAACAGTATTGATGTGGTGCATATGGATTTTCAAAAGGCACTTGATACAGTGCCACACAACAGACTTGTGAATAAAATTCAAATGGAATAAAAGAGAAAGTAGGCACTTGGATAAGAAATTGGCTGAGTGACAGGAAACAGTGAGTAGTGATTAATGGTTGTTTTTCAGATTGGAGGAAGGTCAGTAGTGGAGTTCCTCAGGGGTCAGTGTTGGGACCCTTGCTCTTTCTGATATATATTTTGACCTAGACTGTGGTGTGCAGGGCATGATTTCAAAATTTGCGGATGATACAAAGATTGGAAGCATTGTCAACTGTGATGAGGCTAGTCTTGAACTTCAAAAGGACATAGACATGTTGGTAGTTTGGACAGATAAATGGCAGATGAAGTTCAATGCAGAGAAGTGTGAGATGATTCATTTTGGCATGAAGAATGTGGAAATACAGTATAATATAAAGGGAGAAACTCTAAAGGAAGTGCAGCAACAGTGGGATCTCGGTGTTTATGTACATAAGTCATTGAAGGTGGCAGGGCATGTTGAGAGAGCAGTTAATAAAGTATATGGTATCCTAGGCTTTATTAATAGGGGTATTGAGTACAAGAGTAAGGAGGTCATGTTAACTTTGTATATGATGCAGGCCCCACCTGGGGTACTGCGTACAGTTCTGGGCGTCATACTTGAGGATGAATGTGAAGGCATTGGAGAGTACAGAGGATATTCAGAAGAATGATTCCAGGGATAAACAATTTTACTATGAGGATGGATTGGAGAGGTTGGGACTATTTTCCTTGGAGAAAAGATGGCTGAGAGGAGATTTGATAGAGATATTCAAGATCCTGAGGGGTATGGACAGGGTAAGTAGTGAGAAACTGTTCCTTCTCAAGAGTACATCAAGAACTAGAGGGCACAGATTCAAAATAATTGACAAAAGGAGTAAAAATGATGCGAGGAAAATGTTTTTCACCCAGAGGATAGTTGGTGTCTGGAACGAACTGCTTGAGAGGGTGGTGGAGGCAGGTTCGACTGAGGTATTCAAAAGGGAATTGGATTGCTACCTGAAAAGAGAGAATTTGCAAGGTTATAGGAATAAGGCAGGGGAGTGGGTCTAGCTCGATTGCTCTTTCAGCGAGCCAGTGCAGACTCGATGGGCTGAATGGCCTTCTTCTGCACCGTAAAGATTCTGAGATTCTGTGACTGTATTTGGAGCATTGTAAAGAAGGGGAAGGATAGAGAGGCAAAAGGAGGGAATATAGAACTGGTCCGCTCTTCATTTCCAAAATTTTCAACAGAAATGGATACCAAGTGGACACTGGAACGAGATGATGATCAGTTTACATGTGGATGACGAGAAGAAAATCTAGCCCTTTATATTTCACTTCAGATTTCAACACTGGTGGTTTCCCTTTCTATCAATTCATTGAGGTAAATGCAAGTACAAGAAACTATGATAACGGCCAATGGCCACAATGATGCTGCTGAGTTTTGCTCACTTTTCGCACGCTCTCACTTCCCTCCTAAATGCTCCAGGCGTTTGGCGATGTATGGCCCACAGCTGAGGTGGGAATTGGGGAACTTCTTAGTCCTGGGTGGGGGGAGGGATGGTGGCACCTTTAAAGCAGTGTCAGTTAACCCAATCCTAACAAAAAGGGCAGATATCTGTCTTGGGTGGTTTCAAGAAACGGGTGGTACAGACACCCTCTGATACTCAGTCCCATTGAAGTCAGCGTGTGTAACTAGAGACCAGTGCAACACTGCCTACTTAATGCTGCCACCCAGGGCTTTTACTCTGAAGTCTCCAGGTAACACTGTAGCTATGCAGTACGATATAAAAGATAACCAAAGTATTCACAGCACAGAAACAAGCCATTCGGCCAAACTAGTTGCGATGGGTGTTTATATCCCACATGAGCCATCTCTCAGCCCTCTTCATCTCACCCTATCAGCTGACCCTTCTATTCCTTTCATCCTCATGTGTTAGCTTCCCCATAAATGTGTCTGCGTTATTCACCTTAACCACTCCTTGTGGTAGCAAGTTCCACAGTCTAGGCACTCACCAGGTAAAGAAGTTTCTCCTGAATTCCCTATTGGATGACCAGTGACTATCTTATATCTACGGTCTCTATTTTTGCTCTCATTTGCAAGTGGAAACACCAACTCTATCAAAACCTCTCAGAATTTTAAAAGCCTCTATTCGGTCACCCTTTTAGGCTTCTCATTTCCGGTGAAAAGAACACAGCCTCTTCAACCCCGACAGATGTAACCCCTCAGTTCTGGAATCGTAAGGTATAGGAGCAGGAGAAGACCATTCGGCCCCTCCAGCCTGCTGCGCCAATCAACAAGATCACGGAGAATCTTTGACCTCGGATTCACTTTCCTACCTTATCCCCATATCCTTTCATTTCCTTAGGGTTAAGTAAACAATCATTCTAGTAAATCCCTTGCATCTTCTCCAATTACTTGGAATCAAAGCCTCACCAGGTAGACCAGGCCATATGAAACTATCCCACTATTTTAGAACAGATCTGAGCATGTTTGACAGCAGGGCAGTTTTGAGGCAGAAATCTTAATCAAGCAACTGCATGCTGGACACAATTGCAAGCATTGTACTTTAATCCATCGACCACTCAGATACTGAAGCAGTTCATGTCCAAATGCAATGAAATCTGGACAATATCCAGGTTTGGGCTGACAAGTGGCAAGTAACATTTGCGCCACACAAGAGCCAGGCAATGACCATCTCCAACAAGGCAGAAGCTGACCAACACCCTTTGATGTTCAACCGTATTATTATCATTGTTTCTCCCAATGTCAATATCCTGGGTGTTACCATTGCTCAACAATTGAACTGGACTAGCCATATAAACACTGTGCCTACAACAGCAGGTCAGAAGCTAGGAATCAAGCATGAGTAACCCACCTCCTGAGTCCCCAAAGCCTGTCCACCATCTATAAGTCACAAGTCAGGGGTATGATGGAATACATCCCACTTGCCTGGATGAGTGCAGCTCCCATAACACTCAAGAAGCTTGACACCATCCAGGACAAAGCAGCCCACTTGATTGGCACCCCATCCACAAACATTCACTCCCTCAATAACCAACACACAGTAGCAGCAGTGTGTACCATCTACAAGATACACTGCAGGAATTCACCAAGGCTCCTTCGACAGCACCTTCCAAACCCATGACCACTATGATCCAGAAGGACAAAGGCAGCAGATAGATGGGAACACCACCACCTGGAAGATCCCCTCCAAGTCTCTCAGCATCCTGACTTGGAAATATATCGCCATTCCTTCACGGTCGCTATGTCAAAATTCTGGAACTCCCTCCGTAACAGCACTGTGGGTGTACCTACACCACATAGACTGCAGCAGTTTAAGAAGGCAGCTCACCACCACCTTCTCAAGGGCAACTAGGGATGGGCAATAAATGCTGGCCCAGTCAGTGAAGCCCACATCCCATGAATGAATAAAAATAAAACAGCGGGCCCACAGGACTTGTAGATGCCCTGGCAGCCTAACATTGGGAGGTGTTCCTTGTAACTAGTTTTCCTTATTGATTACCAGTTACCACATGATGTGTAAATTGTCTCTGCACCTTAACAGTCCTTACACTCACCAGCTCGTCCACATATACACACTTATAATTTTTTGTCGACTATGGCAATTAAATTGTTACTCCCTTATAATTAAAGTGACTCAAAGTCCATTACTTGTACTGAATAATTTATAACCAATTATGATCCTTTTAAATTTTAATGTGAGGCAGCTGCAATGGCAGCCCTCAGACTCATTGTGTATTTTAATGAGAATCTCTGCCCTTGTTCTCTCTCTCTCTCTCTCTCTCTCCCTCTCTTTCTCTTGCTAGAAGTCTGCGTAACACTATGGTGACAGATTCAGCCTCAGTGGGATGGAGGGTTGGCACAATCATGAGTGCCAACTGGTTCTGGCAATGAGCAGAGTAACAATGGCAGCTTAAAGAGAATTCCATTCCCTGACAGCTAATATTTAATGCCAGGACAGTACAGGCAGGCAATGCTGCTTCCTCCTGACTTTAAACTCACTGGAAAACTACGTTTAGAAAGTTCCTATGTTTGCACTGGTCTTCCTTTATCAGGTGATAAAGGCAAAAACGAACTTACAGGCCCAGAATGAAGTACTTTTTGCACCGTAGTCACTGTATGAAGGTGCAATCGCCAAAGTAACAGCGAGTTTAATGGTGCTCGCCATTTTCAGTGGGTCCAATGCCCAATGAGGTGGCGAGGAATTGATACCTTGGCCTGAATCTTCTGGCCGGTGTGCGGAGAAGAGCCCCTCTCGCCAACGTGTAAAATGATGTGCGGTGATGTCGGGTGTGTGTCCTGACCTCACCATGGGACATTCCGATCTTCAGTTCGGCGGGTGGCAGCCGACTCTGGTGCGCGCCTGCCGAACCGTCAAAGGCCTGTTAGGGCCGTTTAAAAACTACTTGAAGTAACTATCAGGGCTGCCCATCCAACCTTAAGGTTGGGGGGGGGGGCAGGCGAAGACCCCAGGCGGCCTTCGCATTTTTCATGGAACGTCATCCACGGGCGGGATGAGGTTTCACGAAGTGTTTATAAATGTAATAAAAATTTTTAGTGAAATTCATTGACGTGTGCCAGCTCATCTGACTCTGTCACATGAGGGGACATGTCCGAATAATTTTTTAAGATCTTTTTTTCCCAGTTTTTCACAATGGAATTAAATTCCCTGAGGCAGCACCGAGCCTCAGGGAGATTTCTGTGCTCTTGCGCGCGCAGGCACAGAAGAGCGCAGGCCCCGACTCAGCCTCCTGCCCTCGCCCGCTTCCAGGTGCGCGTCACGCTGGGCGGGCCTTAACTGGCTCTTAAAATGGCGGCGCACAGCTGATCGTGGGCCGCGATTGGCTACATGCCCACCCATGCCGGGTCCCGAACTGCCCACCTGATGGGGAGAAAATTCTCCCCCTTAGGAACTGAGAATAGACACAGGGCGGCGGAGGATTTACACCACTCTGCCATTCGTCTTACAAAAATGGCAAAAAAGGGGCCAGCAGCGTGACTGTGTTGGGGAACTTTCCTGTTGCGGCTCACTGGCATCTTACTGCAACGCTCGCCTCCACATCCCTCCCCCCACCCCACCCCCGACCACCGCATTCATGCCCACCGCCTGGGATCCAGTAAAATCTCAGCCTGAAGTTGCTCCAGAGGCCGGGGGCTGGATTTTCCCACAGAGCTGGAGTCAGGTGAGCTGACAAAGTTTGTACTGCAGCTGGCTGCCCAACGTGTTGCCGCTTCCGCGCAATTTTTCGGCTTCTGGTCATCTGCCCGGCAGTGCCAGGTAGCCAATTACCCCAATTAGGGGTCTGCTCAGGAGCTGGGATCTTCCTGGCACGCCGAATGACCCCCACCCCCCACAACCGCGCATTCCCCCCCCACCCCACCCCCCTACTCCACCCCCACCACCAGCTGAGGCAGCTTGGAGGTGGCTTCCTGGCTGTAAAATGCAGGGCCATTGGGACATTATCTCATTGGTCCCATCAATAGGCTACAAAAGGTCACAGCCTCTCCCATAACCTTTCCTGTGGAGGGAACTCCCCTCCACACTGATGGCCTACAAGTTGTGGAGCCTCCACCTATTTACATATAATTAAAGCCTACAAGAACGCCCCTGTCAATGAAGCTGCTGTTGGTCCAGTGCTGCGGGCCCTCTAACAGAGCTTCTTGCCTTGGGAACCTATCCACCCTCCTTAATTGGATAGTGAACATGGAGACAACCTGTTAACTGGATGACTCCTGGAAGACTTCCCCCGTGGGTTCTCCTCTGGTCTGTGGGGGAAATTCATCCCGGAGCTCAAAATCCAGCTTTGACACTGAGGGAGTGTTGCACTGTTGGTAGTGCCATCTTTTGCATAAGTCATTGAACTGAAGCCCTGTCTGCCCTCGCAGGTGGATGTGAAAGATCCACAGCACTATTTAGTGAAGACTGGAAGTTTTCTCCGTGGTACTGGCCAATATTTATCCATCAGCCAACATAAGTTAGATAATTGGTTCATTCCTGTTTTTGAGAATTTGCTATGTGCCAATTGGCTGTCGCATTTCCTGCATTACACAGTGACTAGATGTCAAAAGATACTTCAGAGGCTGTAAAGTGCTTTGGGACATCTTGAGGTCTGAAATTCTGTACGAATGAAAGTTGGTTCTTTTCTTCTTCTTACAACTCACAACAGAAGGTAACTACAATACTTTTGCATCATACATGTACTCAGGTCACAAAAAAAAACAAAGGCATGTAACCCCAAGAGCCAAACGAGTAGCGAGGAAGATGGTCAGAGTGAGATCAGAGATCGAGAGAAATGACACTTGGGACAAAAAGACATTTATTAGTGAGGTTCACTCATTGCCCACCGTGTGCGCTGATCAACATTAACTCCTCCAGTCCACCAAAATTCTCAAATTCGAGCTCAGGACTCTCCTTGGCTTCATCTCTCCCTGTCTCTGTCACCTCCTCCAGTCCTACCATCGTGCAAGAGCTTTGTTCTCTTCCAACTCTCGCCTCTAGCCCATCCCCCTTCCTTTAGCCCAACCTGGGTGGGTTGTGCCTTCAGCTGTCTAGGCTCGAATATTTTCTCCTCAAACATTTCTGCTCCTCCACCGCACTCCCTTCAAGATGCTGCTTAAACCCTCTTGACTCAGCTTGTGGTCACCTGTCCTAATGTCTCCTTCTTTGGCTTGGTTTCAGTATTTTGTCTTATAATGCTCCTGTAAAGCACTGAGGGATGTTTTGCTATGTCAAGGTGCCCACATCAAGGGTACCATATCGATGCAAGTTTGACCTTTTTTCAAAAAAAAAGCCTCTCGTAAACAACATTTAAAAAAGTACAAAATCGAGAAAATGGTTGAAAGAAACAACTTTGCTGCTGAATAAATGTGGCATTCTTGGTAGCACAAGCTTTTAAGTATTCATGTACACATTGTGCTATATGGGCTGGTTGAACTTTACATCCTGTGGAGGCTCCTGCTGATTAAGAATCACATTTAGCTGACGTGCCCCCAATTAACATGCTTCCTGAAAAGCCAAGGTTGCCATCTTCATCTGACAGGTTGACAGCCAACTGAGAGACAGTGAGGTTAGCTCCCATCTGGGGAGATCTTACTTTAACCAGATTTTCCGCTTCTGCCTTCATGAATTCAGAAACGTCCCATAAGGAACTGTGTAGCATTAGCTAGGTCACAAGTTCCCGACTGGTGCATGAGTTATGCAGACTTTCCTCTTCATTATTAATTTCAGACACAAGGTATTCATTGTGAACTGGGCTGGGATAACAGCATAATTAGATTAGATAGATTTATCAAAACTATTCTTATTCCTGTGCTAATAACTGAGCATGTTTTTATTTGGCAATGGCATTAATAAATAATGATATTTATTATAGTAAAGTTAATAAAATGGTGGGATCATTGCAGATTTATCAAAACTATTTGTCCTGCACCGATAGCTAAGCATGTTTTATTTGGGAATGAGATTATGCTAATAAATAATGATATTTATAATGGAAAAATTAATAAAATGTGGGATAATTGCACTATTCATCCCAAGGATTAAAATTAAAATACTTTGTCAATTGTGTCTGTCCATTGTGTAGACTTACACTGAACAAGACTCTTTAAAGTAATTAAATGTATGTGAAAGGGTTTGGGGTGTTTGAGAGACACAAAATGAGTCTTTCTTGTTTTCATCCCTTCCCCCTTTCTCAAAAGGCTAAGCAGCATATCTCTTTTGACTTGAAAAGATAACTGATCAATAAAGAGATGTTATGTCTCATTCGCATGTTACTTAAGGGCTCACCCTGCCACAAAAGGATAGTTAGTGCAGATTCCCCTGCTAACCAATGCATGACACAAATCCTACTAACTCAACTCCTTTCAAAAATGATGAATATTTTCCTGATCATTGCAAGGATTAGTACAGACACACTCCATTGGTCACTAGTCACTTTATGGACCATGATAGATGTCATCTGTATAATGCAGAGGTTCAGCTTGAGTAATGCAAATTGTAATGTCAGACCGATATCCTGAACTTGATACTCAGTTACATTTTGGGGGTCAAGGAGAAAATGTGCAGAGCTGTACTGGCTTGAAGCAGGTAATGTATTACCAACATCCTGGGGGTTGCCATTGACCAGAAACAGAACTATACCAGCCATGTAAATACTGTGGCTACAAGAGCAGGTCAGAGGCTGTGAATTCTATAGCGAGCAACTCATCTCCTGACTTTCCAAAGCCTGTTGACCATCTACAAGGCACAAGTCAGGAGTGTGATGGAATACATATACTTGCTTGGGTGAGTCCAATAGCACTCAAGAAGCTTGACATCATCCAAGACAAAGTAGCCCACTTGATTGGCACCCCATTCACCACCTTAAACATGCATTCCCTCCACCAGCAGCACACAGTGGCAGCAGAGGGTATCATCTACAAGATGCACTGCAGCAACTCACCAAGGCTCCATTGACAGCACCATTCAAACCTGTGACCTCTGCCATCTGGGAGGAAACGGGAAACAAAAGCATGGGAACTTGACCACTTGCAAGATCCCCCCAAGACATACACCATCCTGACTTGGGACTATATCGCCATTCCTTCAATGTTGCTGGGTCAAAATCCTGGTACTCCCTTACTAATAGCATTGCCTGTGTACCTACACCACATGGACTGCAGCAGTTCAAGAAGGCAGCTCACCACCACCTTCTCAAGGGCAATTACGGACTGGCAATAAATGTTGGCCTAGCCAGCGATGCCCAATCCATGAATGACAGAATAAGAGCAAATCCTGAAATGGCTTTTACACTGTCAGGAGGTCCCAAAGTGCTTTTACAGCTAAACGCATTGGGCGGAATCATCCAACATTTGCACTAAGTGTGGTAGCGGGTGGGTAAAATGATATTTTACCCTGCTGGCTGCAATGGCAGCTTCTCACGCTGTATCATCCCAAACTGGCTGCATTCATTACGCATTCCTGGGAAACACGCTGTTTCCATGGTGGGAGGGCTCTCATTCGCCCACCACGCCATCAGCTCGTTGCTTCATCACCCCGGGCATCATGATGTCCTCTACCCCCACTCTGACCACAGGATAGGCAGCTGCATCACCAATCCAGCATGGGAGGAGGTGGCAGAGGTGGTCAGCTCCAATGCCCTGCAAAAAAGGACAGCCACCCAGTGCCACTACAGGGTGAATGGTCTCATCCGTTCCACCAGGGTCACTCACTCTTCTCATCGCTCTCAACTCACACACTCACAAACCCATCACACATCCACAGGGATCTCACACCTCAAGCGACAACACCACTAACTCTCACACACACCCTGACATCTCCATCAGGCTCATACCCTCTGGAGCTCACATCCTCATCCTGTCCATGGCTCCGCTTACCACACAAACATTCCACACAGTGCCACGTGTCCTGCTCACACTCTCTCCGTCCTTTTCCACGCAGGAGAAGCTGGCTCACAGCAGCAGGGAGAGGCCTCAGGCCGGTGGTGGAGTGGCCCATGTTAGGCCCCTCACTCACAATGAGGAGTGTGCCATCGTGCTGACTGGTGAGGACATGGACCGTGCCTGCGGTGACAGTGAGGTCAGCGGCAAGCACCCTCATGAGGATCCTGCACCACATCATCCCCCTCTCAACTCAACTGTGAGTGCTCACTCTCTCTCTCTCCTGCTTTTGACTCTGCTTCCATGCACTAATTATCTCTACTTTGGTTCACAGGGAGCTCTGCCAAGGAACTGACACTCCGAGCTAGCCAGTCCCTCAGCTCTATCCATGTCTTCACCTCAAGCCAAGAGGACACCTCGGAGAACTGCTGGGAAAGATACATCTGTGTGGTCCGAGTCAGATGACGGGCCTCTGGGTTTGGCCTTCCAACTCATCCTGGAGATCCATCAGGAGGCATGGGAACATCAGCAGAGCTGTTGGAAGCCCTCAACAGAGTGGCACATGAGTTCGAGGGGTGTGTCCGCCTGCTCTCTGATGAAGTGGTACCCACCTGTGCGTGTAAGGAGGTCTCCATGGGAAGCATGATGGACACCATGGAGACCCTGGTCCAACAGAATGCGGAGATATGCACAGACCTGCATTCCATCACGGTAGCCATGGGTAAGTTCCTGCAGTGGCAACGCAAGAGGGAAACGGGGCGCCTTGACACCCCTCCAGCTGCTCCTTCCCCTCAAGGAGTCAGGCCGGGGCCCTTGGGCACCCAAAGGGAGGAGGAGCAGCAGCGGGACATCCACTCATGAATCTCAGAGGCTATCCTTTCCCTCTGAGTCCCCTTTACCTGTGAGCCCCTCAGCCTTGTCCTCTGTCATCACGGAGGGAGTGATTCTGGAGGGAGAAGTGTGTGTGTGTGTGTGTGTGTGTGTGTGGGGCAGGGCCTTTCAGAGCCTCGTGCAAGTACTTTTTCACGCACATGGATCTTTCATGTATCAACAGTCACCTCACTGTTCTGAGCATTTTCACTGCTGCCTGTTGGGGTTCACTTTCAGTTGTCCATCTGAGCTGACCTGCATCTCCGCCCACCCACGGATCACACTCCCATGCAGCACCTGATCTCACCCACCACGACTCTTTCACTTTCGATTTAGACACTATGGTCTCGATTCACTTTATTGTCAGTTCCTCCATCTTTTCTGATCCCCCAATCACCCATTTCCTTTCCCCCATCACTGTTGACCCCCCCTGGCATCACCTTCCACCTCCCCACCAAGACCGACCAGCCACAACCCTTTTCCTTCAGGGATATCCAGGCGAATATGCACATTCCCTTCCTTCCTGAAAATCCCAACCCCCTCCACATTCACCTTCCTGACCTCCTCTTTTGCACCCCAGGGTCTGTGCTTGCATCCGAGCCCCCACCAACCACCCTCACTGTCCCTTCCACCGTTACTATCGAATTCTCCCCCTCCCACCCTACTGCCTCACTCTGCCCTCAGTCATACTCACCATTCCCTCGCTCCATGCCCACCCTCAGTTCGCTCCCCAGGAGGCAGTCATGGACTCATCAGAACCCTTCCTCGCACACTCACCTGGTGAACCCCACCTGTCCGGACCCCTTCCCCGCTGGAACCCCCCCAATCCCCCCCCCCCCGCCAACCACTTGGTCCATCCCGCCCCCCGGAGACCCGGAGACTATCCCGCTTGGTCCATCCCCCTTCCTGACTTCTTCAGACACCCGTACTTCATTCGCTACCCTTAGTACTTCCCCCCATCGACTCTTTCTTCCAGCCTCAGTTCTTCTTCCAGCCTTAGTTCTTCCTCCACCCTTAGTCCTTCCCCCTTCCCTGCTCCTTCCTCCACCCTTACTTTTATCTCCAGCCTTACTCCGTCCCCTCCCCGCACTCCTTCTTCCCCTAGACTCCCCCCTCTCCACACACCTTCCTAATCCCCCGGACTCCCTCCCCTCTCAAGACTCCTTCCCCCTCCGAACTTGTTCCCTTACACCTTCCACTCCCCTTATACCTACCTCCCCTGTTGCCGGCTTCTCCCCTGTTTCTTTCTCCTCCCCCGGTACTCCCTCCCCTCTCCCAACCTCCCCACTGACACCCTCATTCCCCCACTCCTAACCTCATTCCATCCTGACACCTTCATTCCCCACTCCCACCCTTACCCCATCCTGACACCTTCATTCCCCACTCCCACCATCACCCCATCCTGACACCTTCATTCCCCACTCCCACCATCACCCCATCCTGACACCTTCATTCCCCACTCCCACCCTCAACCTATCCTGACACCTCATTCCCCATTCCCACCCTTACCCCATCCTGACACCTTCATTCCCCACTCCCACCATCACCCCATCCTGACACCTTCATTCCCCACTCCCACCATCACCCCATCCTGACACCTTCATTCCCCACTCCCACCCTTACCCCATCCTGACACCTTCATTCCCCACTCCCACCATCAACCCATCCTGACACCTTCATTCCCCACTCCCACCCTCACCCCATCCTGACACCTTTATTCCCCACTCCCAACCTCATCCCATCCTGACACCTTCATTCCCCACTCCCACCCTCAACCTATCCTGGCACCTCATTCCCCACTCCCACACTCACGCCATCCTGACACCTTCATTCCCCACTCCCACACTCACCCCATCCTGACACCTTCATTGTCCCCCTCCCAACTTCACTCCCACCCCCGCCAACAGCTTCATTTCCCCCTCCCAACCTCACCCCATCCTGACACCTCTTCCTCTCTCAGTCGATCCTAGACCTTCCTCTCCCACCACCCCCTCAACCGTCATCCATTGTGAGCAGATCCTCAACGGTGACTTTCCAACTTCTGTTCATGAGAATCCACCCAGCATGCCATGGGCATTCCTCCAGTGTGTTGTTGCTGTCGGGCTCCAGCACCTTCTGCTCCTCGGACGTCCGCGATGTGAGCAAGGCCCTGGCGGTAAGTCCCGACTTCTGCATGTCACACTTGTCAAGACACGTTCTACACCGGTGCGCAATCACACCGGGGTGGACGGACGATCCAGCGTTTTGCGGGGGGAGGGGGTGATTCCGGCAGGCTGGCCTTATAATGATATGCAGATGTTTTACAATGAGGTTCCCGATGTCCAATGGCGGGGAATGCGGACAATCACAAACTGCTTCCGTGACATTGCGAAACCACTTCCTGGCCTTCCCGCCATAATGCCCGCTCCTGTCGCCGAACATGCCCGATGCCAGCGGGCACGGAAAACTCCACCCATTGTCCTTTTGTACCAAATGTAGTCACTGTTGTAAAGAGAAAAAACAGTCCTGAAGAAACTAAACTTTCACAAGGACCGACAGCTCATACGCACATCAGGAAGTCCCTTCGAGGGAAGTATTTTTTGGCGGGGGGGGTGGGGGTGGGGGTTGGGGGGGGGGCGGGGGGGGGGGGGGGGGGGGGGGGGGTGGTGCGCCTCATTAACCTACTGACGTGATGGAGATCGGAAGGGCAGGCAGGGGAAACCCTCCGTGCCATTTCTCCGCCCCGGGGGAGCAGATCTTCACCTGTTCAGAGATGGCAGAGTCCTTCTTCACACGGTCAAAGTTTTAGGACATTTGGGACAAAATCGGGACCTGACTGCAATTTTAACTCGGAGTCCTGAGCGGGACTTGGAATTGAATTTTCGAACAGCAAGTGGAAGTGGGCTGAAGCCCCCAGAGGTCGCAAAAGAGGGTAAGTTTAAAATTTATTGCTGCTTTCCGTGGGTCTGGGGAGGGCAGCAGATATAGTCCTGATGGAAGGTCATGACCTGAAACGTTAACTCTATCTGTCTCTCTCTCTCTCTCTCTCTCTCTCTCTCCACAGATGCTGCTAGAGATGCCAAATAATTCCAGCATTTTCTATTTTTACCGCAGATTTCCAGCTTCCGCAGTATTTTGACTTTATATTAGAGCTCCTCTAGGCCCCGCTCAAGGAAAATGTAGGCCTCCATTTCCCTGATCCCACTGTCCCTGATTATGGGGAATTCCCATGAGATGAAGCAGCATGTCAATCCTACCTTATACCTGGGGGTCTCTGTGCAGAGGCCCTGGAGGCCTCTGGGCTGTGCACATATCTAGTGTTTCCCGCCCAACATCAGTACGACGCATCTGGCTGTGTTTAAAAGAGGCGCGGGAATTAATATACCCTGGGGCTCTTCTGTGCTGCAGCGAGCGAGTTTCAAACTGACATTGCAAACTCACCTGCCCGAAACTGCCCTCCCCACACTGCCCACAGTTAAAAACCAGGTCCACTGTTTTAGCAGCTTATATATCTTCTTTGTGGCCAAACAGTTTAGGAAGAATGAGGGATCGGTTGTGTGGGGAGGTTGGTGAAACTGGGACTTTCTCCTTACAGCAGAGAAGGGCAAGGGGAGGCCGAATTAGGCATTCGACACGATGTGGGCTTTTGATAGAGCAACCGGTCAGAAACTGGTTTCCTTGGCAAGTGAGCCAGTGACCCGAGGTCATTGACTTTAAATAATTGGCTAAAGAACTGGACGGGAAATGAGGAGCATTCTTTCTCACACAGAGAGTGGTCAAGGTCAGGAACACGCTATGTATCTGAAAGGGTGGTGGCGTCAGATTCAATATGGGCTTTCAGGAGGCAATCAGAGACGTATTGGGTGAGGACTAACTTGCAGCGTTACGGGGAAAAAAATGCTGAGGTCTCGGACTAAATTGGACAGCTCTAATGAGCCAGCACAGGCACGACGGGCTGAATGGCTTCTTTCTGTGCTGTAAGATTGCATGATTTTATTCTAAGAATGCATCTCTAACTGTGGCTCTCAGACACTGGCAGCTCATAAAGCTTTTGCGTCAAGTTGGTATACAACCAAAAGGGGGTGAAAAATCAGCCATGAGTGGCTCTCACTTTCCAAGTAATCTGATATTGCTTTGCTTTTTAATGAAATAACTTAATTATATTTTCATGGCCGTCTAGTTACAGAGTACAAAGATCTTTCTCTGGCAGTTCAATGATGTGCCTGACTGCTGTTTCCTGATTGCTTAGTAGCTCAGGTAGGGAGATTAAAGCTTTATTTATGGTGCTCCCTTTGGAAAAATGCTTCCGGGTGTTGGGCAACGGGCATGAATTTCCATCGTCTGACAAGGGGAGCAGGCAAGGAATCCTGTAAGTTTTAGTAAGGTTTGCGTTTCAGCCGGAGCAGTTTCCTACACCACGAGGCCTCAAGCCTGCCGAATTTGCTGTCATCACATTCGCCATGTCAAGCCTATTCGCAAGGCCGGTCTTGGCCGTCGAAATGGAACCGCTTGCTGAGGTGTCATTTAAACTCTGAACCGTTTAATTGTACCAAAGCATGTGCGGTCAGCTGAGGAATGATGCATTGAGAATGCGAGCTCGGAGAGTGAAAGGAAGACATGTGCAGCACGCTACCAGATTATCTGAGCACAGGCGTCAGCCTCCAGCTAATTTATTGACTTTCATGCATTTTGGATGCTACAGGTGGTGCCAGTGCTGAGAAAGCAGAAAAGTGCAGTTATACTCTAATCAATAAAATCAAGGAAACTTATACCAAAGACAAAGGCCATTCAGTCCATTGTGCATGTGCTGGCTCTTTGAAAGACCAATCGTGCTTAGTTGCACATCCCCTACATTTTGTCCACAACCCTCTAAGTTCCTCATTGTCAGGCACTTGCCCAACTGCCTTTTAAAGTTCCTTATGGCATCAGCTTTTTAGGTCAAGCGTTCCAGATCATAATAATTCTCTGCGAAAAAAATCTCCTCAAGATCTTTTACCAATGATTTTATATCTATGAGCTCTGGCTAGTAGACAACAACAATAATTTGCTTTCTATATGACATCTTTAAAGTAGTAAAACAGCCCAAGGTGCTTCACAGGAACGTTATCAAACAAAATTCGACTCCGAGTGACATAAGGAGATGGTAGAACAGGCGGCCTAAACTTTGGGCAAAGAAGCAGGTTTTAAGAAGATCGTAAAGGAGGAAGGTAAGGCAGAGAGATGGAGATGTCTAAGGAGGGAATTCCAGAGCTCAGGGACTAGGCAGTTGAAGGCATGGCCAACAATGATGGAAAAATGAAAGTTGAGGATGGGTAAGAGGGCAGGATTGGAAAAGCACAGAGATTTCCGAGGGTAGCTGGGCTAGAGACCTGAGTTACAAAAATAGGGAAACATCATGAGGGATTTGAAAACAAGGTGAGAATTTTAAAATCAATTTGTTGCATACTGGGAAGCCAATAAAAGTCAGCGAGTACAGGGGTGATGGTTTTTTTAAAATTCATTCATGGGATGTGAGCATTCCTGGCTAGGCCAGCATTTATTGCCCATTCCTAATTGCCTTTGAGAAGCTGGTGGTGGGCTGCCTTCTTGAACCACTGCAATCCATGTGGTGTTTTAGGGAGGGAGTTCTAGGATTTTGACCCAGTGACAGTGAAGGAACTACGATATATTTCCAAGTCAGGATAGTGAGTGACTTTGGAGGGGAACTTCCAAGTGATGCTGTTCCCATCTATCTGCTGCCCTTATCCTTCTAGATGGCAGTGGTCATGGGTTTGGAAGGGTCACATCCCTGTGAGTTAGGATACGGTCACCAGAATTTTACTTGAGCTCAAGTTTACAGAGTGAATATGAACAATGGAAGTAAACAAACACATGAAGGAAATGTAAATAGAGTTATGAGTAGAGACAATGTACAGTAGACTAAACAATGCCTTGTGCAATGTGCCGGTGTGCATTTTATGTGCTATAGTTCGGGCAGAAAAAGGAATTGGATTGATGCAGCACCCCAGAAACATTTCAAACTGTTTCACCACATCCAGTAAGCTGCCCTTGGTGTTGTCCACAGCCAGTTGATGGATATATTTTTAATATATTTACATAAGGTGGTGACATAATTGGGAAGAGAAAAATTCAGCAGCCTGCTCAACAGATCCACCTGGTGCCCAGACCCTGCAATTACATGGTGATCGTTTACGTTGGAAACTGGATGGGCAGTGTTGACAATGACAATTCACAATGATAAATATTGACAGAAACAGTTGACCAAAAACCATGATCATAGGAAGTCAGACTGGGAGTATGTACCATATGATGACTGACTGCTGTTGCCTTGACATTGTGGTTCAGAGTGAATTTTGATTTGCGATTTGTACAGAGGTTGTCCCTGGGAACTAATTCTAGGAATTGGCAGTAATACCCGTGTCTTCTTGTCACTGCATTAGTGCAGTGGGCTTTGATTATGCTACCAAAGTCGTATGGGGGAGGGAAGGGGGTACACCCACACGCACCATGTGGGAAGTTATTGGGGAACATTTGTCAGCTGGCTGCTAGAAGATGGCCAGGAAACAGGACCAGAGTCTTAAAGGATTCTTCTTGCCGTTGCCTGAGGAAGAACGTGGATTGGGCCACTCGTTGATTTTGAGAGGCAGGAAATTAAGTACCATAGGAACTTGCAGCCAAGAAGAAAGCCACTCAGCCCAGTGAGTCTCAGGCAAGAATGCTTTCTTTCAGAGGGAAACAGTGTACATACGGGCTTGGCCTCCTGTGATTGTCCTTTTGCTGCATGTTGTTGGGGAGTGTGCATTAGTGACAGTCTGGTGACTTATCTAAAGAATGCACCTTTAATGATCCAGTAATTTGTATGTTGTGTGGAAGATGTGAGGTGTGGGAAAGTGAGGGCTGCAGTGCTATGACACTGAATGTTAAAATTGGTGCAGGAAGGCATGCCAGGAGCCAGCACCAGGCATACCTAAAAATGAGGGAGCAACTTGGTGAAGCTACAACACAGGAATACTTGCATGCCAAATAACGGGGTAGACATAGCTAGGTGGTCCCACAACCAATGGATCAAATCTAAGCTTTGCAGTTCTGCCACATCCAGTCGTGAATGGTGGTGGACAATTACGACAGTCACTGGAGGAGGAGGCTCCACAAATATCCCCATCCTGAATTACGGGGGAGCCTAGCTCATCAGTACAAAAGGTAAGGCTGAAGCATTTGCAACCATGTTCAGCCAGAAGTGCTGAGTTGATGATCCACCTGCAGTCTCAGCATTACAGATGCCAATCTTCAGCAAATTTGATTCACTCCACGTGATATCAAGGTGAAGGTGAAAATCAAGTGGGCAGCTTTGTCCATGACAGTGTCAAGCTTTTTGAGTGTTGTGGGAGCTGCACTCATCCAGGCAAGTGGGGAGTATCCCAACACACGCTGGACTTGTGCCTTGTAGGTGGTGGACAGACTTTGGGGAGTCAGGAGGTGGGTTACTTGTCACACAATTCCTAGCTTCTGACCTGCTCTTGTAGCCACAGTATTTATATGGCTAATACAGTTCAGTTTGTGGTCAATGGTAACCCCCAGGATGTTGAGAGTGGGGGAGTCAGTGATGGGAATGCCATTGAATGTCAAGGGGCAATGGTTGGATTCCCTCTTGTTGGAGATGGTCATTGCCTGACACTTGTGTGGCGTGAATGTTACTTGCCACTTGTCAACTCAAACCTGGATATCGTCCAAGTCTTGCTGCTTTTGGACATGGACTGCTTCAGTTTCTGAGGAGTCGCGAATGGTGCTGAACATTGTGCAATCATTAGCAAACATCCCCACTTCTGTTCTTATGATGGAAGGAAGGTCATTGATGAAGCAGCTGAAGATAGTTGGGCTGAGGACACTACCCTGAGGAACTCCTGCAATGATGTCCTGGAGCTGAGCTGACTGACCTCCAACAACCACACCTATTTTCCTTTGTGCTAGGTATGACTCCAACCAGCGGAGAGGTTTCCCCCTGATTCCCATTGACTCCAGTTTTGCTAGGGCTCCTTGATGCCTCACTCTGTCAAACGCTGCCTTGATGTCAAGGGCAGTCACTCTCACCTCACCTCCGCAGTTCAGCTCTTTTGTCCATATTTGAACCAAGGCTGTAATGAGGTCAGCAGCTGAGTGGCCCTGGCGGAACTCAAACTGGGCATCAGTGAGCATAGTACTGAAGACTTGTGCTCTAGAACTTGCCGCGTCCCTAGCCAAGCTGTTCCAGTAAAGGTATAGTACTGGCAACAATATAAAAAACTGCCCAGGTATATCCTGTCCACAAAAAGCAGGACAAATCCAACATGGCCAATTACTGCCCCACCAGTCCACTCTCGATCATCACTAAAGTGATGGAAGGTGATGTCAACAGTGCCAAATGGCACATACTCAGGAATAACCTGTGCACTGACGCTCAGTTTGGGTTCCGTCAGGGTTACTCAGCTCCTGGCTCAACACCATATGTGAGGTGAGGTGAGAGCGACTGCCCTTGACATCAAGGCTACGTTGATCGAGTGTGGCTTTAAGGAGCCCTAGCAAAACTAGAGCCAATTGGAACCAGGAGGAAAACTCTCCGCTGGTTGGAGTCATACATAGCACAAAGGAAGATGGTTGTGGTTGTTGGAGGTCAACCATCTCATTTCCAGGACACCACCTCAGGAGTTCCTCAGGGTAGTTGCCCTAGGCCCATCTATCTTCAGCTGCTTCATCAATGATTGTCCTTCCATCATAAGGTCAGAAGTGGGGATGTTTGCTGATGATTGCACAATGTTCAGCACCATTTGTGACTCCTCGGATATTAAAGCAGTCCATTCCCATAAGCAGCAAAGACCTGGACAATATTCAGGTTTGGGATGACAAGCGGTAAGTAACATTCATGCTACACAAGTGCCAGGCAATGACCATCTCCAACAAAAGAGAATCTAATCCTTGCCCCTTGACATTCAATGGCATTACCATCAGTGAATCCCCCAATATCAACAACCTGGGGGTTACCATTGAACAGAAACTGAACTGGACAACCATATAAATGCTGTGTCTACAAAAGTAGGTCAGAGGCTGGGAATCCTGCAGAGAATAGCTCACCTTCTGACTCCACAAAGCCTGTCCACCATCTATAAGGCACAAGGCAGTAGTGAAATGGAATATTCTACACTTGCCTGGGTAAGTGAATCTCCAACAACACTCGAGAAGCTCGAAAACGAAATGTGAGGTGAGGTGAGAGTGACTGCCCTTGACATCAGGACAAAGCAACATGCTTGACTGGAACCCCAACCACAAAAATTCACTTCCTCCACCATTGATACATAGTGGCAGCAGTGTCTACCATGTACAAGATGTACTGCAGGAACTCCCCAAGTTTCCTTAGACAGCAGCTTCCAAATCCATGATTGCTACCATCTAGAAGGACAAGGACAGCAGACACATAGGGACAAAACCACCTGCAAGTTCCCCATCCAAGCCACTCACCATCTTGACTTAGAAATATATCGCCATTCCTTCACTTTCGCTGGGTCAAAATCCTGGGACTCCCTTTAGCTCTGAAGAAAAATCATACATTAACTCTGTTTCTTTCTCCACAGATGCTGCCAGACCTGCTGAGTTTTTCCAGCATTTTCTGTTTTTATTTCAGATTTCCAGCATCAGCAGTATTTTGCTTTTATCCTAGAACTCCCTTCCTAAAAGCACTGTGGGTGTTCCTACAACACATGGACTGCAGCTGTTCAAGAAGGTAGCTCACCACCACCTTTCAGGGGCAATTAGGGATGGGAAATAAATGCTGGCCTAGCCAGCGATGCCCACATCCCATGAACAAATAAAAAGAAACTGGCTCATGCTCTGTAACCAAAAAGCTGAAAAAATAAATCCTTTTTTTTCAGAGCTTCCATCTCAACGAGGAGGCTTCAGGACAATCCACGTCCAACAACTGGCTCTACAAACTCTGCTCACATTTTGACAGCTGTGACGAATTCCACCACAGCAGCTGAGACGATCCACAATGTTCTAAAACAATCAACAACATTCTAAATAACATAACACACAACCTTAAAAAAAAAAGTCAATTCACCCTATATCCCAGTGTTAATGGATCCTTAAAAAAAATTTCAGGATCTGCACTTTTGCCAAAACTGATCAAGTTCTTCCTTGGGCTATACCCTATTGGTGTGCCAAGGTTCATTGAAACCATCCATTCGTTTTTGAGATATATTGCAGACTTAAAGGGACAGAAGCATTACCTCCACCACAAGTCATCAATTTCCTGGAAGCTATAGTTGTTTTATGGCAACAGGGGTGGGGGAGGGGGAACTTGGAACCTTAGCTTTACAAAACTGCATGGAACTTCCACTCAGTCTCAAGCACTTGCTGCTTGTTAAAGGAGGTTCCGCTAATGAATGGACATAAGAGGATGTGGGTGAAGGAGAGTGTTTAGCGGAACTGGTAATCAAAGCTGGGGCCACTTCTGAAATAATCATTTCTAAATAGTCTTCCAAACCATCATGAAGTTTGAGCAGGATAGGCCATAAGCTTTCAAAATATGGCACATTTCTGAGATACGAGCTGATGCTATTTGGCCCCCACGAGACTAGTCCTGATATAACTGATACCAGAGGGCTGAAAAAGCATTCCAGATCATAATAGGTCACTGCATAATTTTTTGTTCCTGATGCCATTTCTAGTTATTTTGCCCATCACTGTAATACCCTTAGGTAATAAAATTCTATCAATGTCAACTGAACCCAAGCTCAACAGCTTTTTGAGAGAAAGAGAGTTTTGCATTTTCATCAACTTTTGTGTGATGAAGTTTCCTGAAATCATCACTGAACACCTAGTGCTAATTTTAAGGTTATGCCTGTGGTGTAAAGGGTTAATGTTAGGACAGTCTACGTCATCAGTGATGAAAGATTACATGATAACAGGGTAGGCTGAGAGAAAGCTCTATGTGAAGCCTCGTGCTAAGCTTTGTATTGTACGTAGTTAGTATAATGCTCAATAAAATGTAGTTTATCAACAGCCTTACCGCCAGCAGTGTCTATCAATCTGACCAAGCCTCATCTACGACCCACAACGATGATAATGGGATGCCCCCTTGTTGGGCTCCCCCACCAGAATAAATAATTTCTAGGGTTAAAGGGGTTAACTTATGAGGACAGCGTTCACAGACTAGGCTTGTATTCTCTCAAGTGCATAACACGAAGGGGTAATATAATTGAGGTGTTTAAGATGATTAAAGTGTAGCAGGAAGGTAGGCTAGAGAGTGACTCATCACAGATTGATATAAGAAAGGGACTTTTTAAGTGCACAATCAGTAAGAGGCATGCGATCAGCAAGGAGAGACTTCAGCCTGAGTGAGACAGAGACTGAGTGAGCATATTTTGGAATTTGGTTCAAGTGGGGCTTTGGTGCATTGGGGGAAAGAGGTGCTGGCGGTGAGGTTTACTGCAAGAAGTGTGACTTAGAATAGAGGGCTAGGAGTCAGGTAATTTAGGGAATTAGGGAAGGAAGGGAAAGGGGTGCTCTCTTGCTTTCTGCTTTCTAACTTTCTCAGACTTCAGGAAGTAGTTATACTCTGCTACAGGAGAAGCAGCTAGTTATTTGGCGAGTTACTAAGATTTATTCTATTCCTAAGGTTTAAAATAGTCTAGCAACTGGTGGTAAGGTTAATAAATTGCATAAAAACAAAAGTAAAATATATAATTGAATAAAATAATTAAATAGTTAATTAGAACACATTAAGGATGCCAGGATAGGTGATGTGTCACAGCTGCAGCATGTGGGAGGTCTTGGATGCCAGTTTGAGCCAG
This sequence comes from Carcharodon carcharias, assembly GCF_017639515.1. Taxonomy (NCBI): domain Eukaryota; kingdom Metazoa; phylum Chordata; class Chondrichthyes; order Lamniformes; family Lamnidae; genus Carcharodon; species Carcharodon carcharias. The sequence continues at coordinate 182,732,142 of NC_054470.1, forward strand.
GGCAAACATGTCTGCAGTTAGTGTTTGATGTTCGAGCAGCTTCAACTCAGAGTTACCTGGACTCTTTGTACCAGGGGGCAGTCACACCTCTTAGGATAGGCTCTTCTGATTTGGCCAGTGGTCAGGGACAGGAAAGTGTGACTGTGAGTGAGGCAGGTAAGGGGAATCAGAGGGCAGGAGTGCAGGACTGCCAGCCTCTGCAATTGTCCAAAAGGTTTGAGGATTTTTCAGCTTGTTTGGATGAGAGTGGGGGCTACAGAGGGGATGAGTTAACTGGCCATGGCACCATGATACAGGAAGCCACTCAAGTGGGGGGAGCAAAAAGAAATGTAGTGGTAGTAGGGGATAGTATAGTCAGATGGATTGACACTGTCCACTGCAGCAAAGAGGGTGTGGGACATCTGCTCAGGGCTGGAGGGGAACTTGCAGTGGGAGGGAGAGGACCCAGTCTTGGTGGTCCATGTAGGTACCAATGATACGAGCAGGACAAAGAAGCAGGTTCTGCATAGTCAGCATGAGGACCTCGGCACCAAATTAAGAAGCAGAACTTGAGGTCATAATCTTTGGATTATTACCTGAGCCATGTGCAAATTGGCATAGGACAAATCAGGTTAGGTAGATGAATGTGTGGCTCAAATACTGGTGTGGGAGAATGGGTTCCAGTTAGTGGGGCACTGCCACCAGTACTGGAGAAAGTGGGATCTATACTGTTGGGATGGTCTATACCTGAACCGTGTTGGGACTGGTGTTCTTGCGAGCCGCATAACTAGAGAAGTAGAGATGGTTTTAAACTAAATAGTGGGGGCAAGGGATCAAATTTGGAAAGATGTGGTAAATCAAAGAGCAGAGACAAGGCAAAAGAAAAAGGCATCATTACAGGAAATGAAAGACAGACAGGGATGGAAAGGGATAGAGAGTACAAATCTAGCAATAAATCAACAGATGAAATTAACGGTTATACAAAGAATAAAACTAAAAAATCTGTATCTGAATGCATGTAGCATTTAAAACAAAACTGATAAACTGAGGGTGCACATAGAAATAAATAATTACAATTTGATAGCCATTACAGAGACATGGCTGCAGGAGGACATGAATTGGGACCTGAATATTGAAGGGTACAGGGTATTTAGGAAGGACAGGAAGCAAGGAAAAGGTGGAGAGGTTGCTCTGTTAGTTAACAATGGCATTAGCACAATACAGTGGGATGACCTAAGTTCAGGAAACCAGGATGTGGAAAAGGTTTGGGTAGAGATGAGAAATGGTAAAGGCAAGAAGTCACTTGTGGGAGTTGTGTACAGGGCCCCCTAACAGTAACCACATGTAGGGTTGAGCATCAGTGGGAGGCGATGGTGTAGTGGTATTATTGCTAGACCCAGGATAATGCTCTGGGGACCTTGGTTCAAATCTTGCTAAGACAGATGGTGGAATTTGAATTCAATAAAAATCTGGAATAAAACAGTCCAATGATGGCCATGAAGCCATTGTCGATTGTTGTAAAAACCCATCTGATTCACTAACATCCTTTAGGGAAGGAAATCTGTTGTCCTTACCTGATCTGGTCTATATGTGACCCCGGTCCCACAGCAATGTGGTTGACTCTTAAAAGCCCTCTGAACAAGGGCAATAAATGCTGGCTAAGCCAGCAATGCCCACATCCCATGAATGATTTAAAAAAAAGGAAGAAATAATTGGTGCTTTCATGGTGATAATCATGGGAGATTTTAATTTACACATAGACTGGTAAAGTCAGATGGGCAAAGATAGCCTCAATGAAGAATATATTGAATGTTTTTGGGATAATTTCTTAGGATAGCATGTTTTGGAGCCAACCAGAGAGCAGGCTATACTAGACCTGGTTTTGTGCATTGAGATGGGAGTAATTAATGATCTCATAGTGAAGGCCAGGTAGGTAGCAGTAACCATAATATGGTTGAATTTTACATTCGGTTTGAGGCAGAGAGTAGTGGATCTGAGACTAAGTTTTTAAACTTAAATAAGGGCAATTATGAGGCCATGAGGCTGGCTAAAGTGAACTGGCAAATTAGGTTAAGGGATAGGTCAATAGAGATGCAGTGGCTAATATTTAAGGGGCTATTTCAGAATGCACAGAAAAAATGCATTCCAACGAGTAAGAAGAAATCCGAGGGACGGACACACCATCTGTGGTTAACTAGAAAGGTTAAAGATAGCATCATACTTAAAGAAAAAACATATAATTGTGCAAAGATGGGTGGAAGGCCAATAGATTAGGCAGAATATAAGGAACAGCAAAGAATGACTAAAAGACTAATAAGGAGGGGAAATTTAGAGTATGAGAGCAAGCTAGCCAGAAGTATAAAAATAGGTTTTATAAATATTTAAAAAAGAAAAGAGTTAACAAAGTGAGCTTTGGTCCTATAGAAAGTGAGTCTGGAGAATTGATAATGGACAACAAGGAGATGGCAGATGAATTAAACAAGTATTTTGTATCAGTTAACACTATAGGGGATACAAGTAACATCCCAGAAACAGCTATAAATCAGGAAATGGAAGTGGGGAAGGAGGTGAGGAAAATTAAAGTCACCAGAGAAGTGGTACTGAGTAAATTGTTGGAGCTGCGGGCTGACAAGAGCCTGGGTCCTGATGGACTTCATCCCTGGGTCTTAAAATAAGTGTCTAGTGAGATAGTTGATGCATTGGTTTTAATTTCCCAAAACTCCCTAGATTCAGGGAAGGTCCCATTAGATTGGAAGATAGTGAGTGTAACTCCATTATTCAAAAAGGGAGGGAGACAGAAAGTGGGAACCTACAGACCAGTTAGCTTAATGTCTGTCTTAGGGAAAATGTTAGAAGCTATTATTAAAGAAGTTATAGCAGGGCACTAGGATAAGATGAAGGTCATCAGGTTGAGTCAACATGGTTTTGTGAAAGAGAAATTGTGTTTATCCAACTTATTGGAGTTCTTTGAGGAAGTAACATGTGCTGTGGATTAAGGGGAACCAATGGATGTACTGTATTTAGGTTTCCAGAAGGCATTTGATAAAGTGCCATATCAAAAATAAAAGCTCATGGTATAGGGGGGTAACATTAGCATGGATAGAAGGTTGACTGGCTAACAGGAAGCAGAGAGAATGCAGAAATGAGTCTTTTTCAGGTTGGCAAGATGTAACAAGTGGCATGCCCCAGGGAACAGTGCTGGATCACAACTGTTTACAATTTATATAAATCATTTGGATGAAGGGATTGAAGGGTTGGTTGCCAAATTTGCTGATGACTCAAAGATAGGTAGGGAAGTAAGTTGTGAAGAGGACATAAACAGATATAGATAGGTTAAGTGAGTGGGCAAAGATCTGACAGATGGAGTATAATGTGGGAAAATGTGAAATCATCCATTTTTACAGTAAAAATAAAAGAGAAGCATATTATCTAAATGGTGAGAGATTGCAGAGCTCTGATATGCAGAGGGATCTGGGTGTCTTCATGCATGAATCATAAAAGGCTAGTATGCAATTACAGCAAGTAGTTAGGAAATCTAATAGAATGTTATCTTTTATTGTGAGGGGAATTGAATATAAAAGTAGGGAGGTTATACTTCAATTGTACAGGGCATGAGTGAGACCACATTTGTAGTACTGTTTACAGTTTTGTTCACCTTATTTAAGGAAGGATGCAAATGTGTTGGAAGCAGTTCAGAGAAGGTTTACCAGACTAAAATTTAGAATAGGTGGGTTGATTTATGAGGAAAGATTGGACAGACCAGGCTTGTATCTGCTGGAGTTTAGTAGAGTAAGAGGCGACTTGATTGAAACATATAAAATCCTGAGGGGTCTTGATAGGGTGGATGTGGAGTAGATGTTTCCTCTTGTGGAAGAACCTAGAACTAAGAGTCACTGTTTAAAAATAAGGGGTTACCCATTTAAAACAGGGATGATGCAAAACTTTTTCACTCAAAATGTTGTGAGTCTTTGAAACTCTCTTCCTGAAAAGGCGGTGGAAGCAGAGTCTTGCAATATTTTTAAGGCAGAGGTAGATAGATTCTTGGTAAGCAAGGTGGTGATAGGTTACTGGGGGTAGGTGGGATGCAGATTTCAGGTTACTATTGGATCAGCCATGATCTTATTAAATGGGTGAGCAGGCTCAAGGGGCTGAATGGCCTACTCCTGCTCCTTGTTCATATGTTGTTCATATGTAAAGTTGATAGGGAGAAACCATCTCTTCTGCATGGGGAACAAAATTTACGCAGTGAGTTATTGTGATCTGAAATGCACTGCCTGAAAGGGTAGTGGAAGCTGATTCAATAATAATTTTCAAATAAAACTTGAAGTGAAAAGATATTAAGGGCCCTGAGGAAAAAGAGACTAATTAGATAGCCACAATGAGTATGATGGCCTCCTTCTGCACTTTATCATTCTATGATTTGATGATTAATGGCTATGGGACCAAGGCAGGTAGATGGACTTGAGGTTGCAGATCACCCATGATCTAATTGAATGGCAGAACAAACTCGAGGGGCTGAATGGCCTGACCCTATTCTATGTGGTGCTGTTTGATCCCCATGAGGTGAACCCCGATATGACTTGGCCCATCAGGAGAGGTGGAAAATTGGAGACTGGGTGGCTCTTAGGACATGCTTGGATATGGCTCAATGGTTGGTTGACAGTGTGTGATTGTTCACAGAGTTACAAGTAGCTTCCTTCCCTATCTCATGTGAGAATAGTGTGGTTGGGGGCGGTGGGGGAAGGGGCAGGGGGTTAAAGGAGGGCAGAGAACATTTAAAATGTAAGAAAACAGCAAGGGGAGATTGGATTTCCACTGGAGTTTAGAAGAGTGGGGGGTGATTTGATTGAAGTATACAAGATCCTGAACGGCCTTGAAAAGGTGGACATCGAAAGGATGTTTCCTCTTGTGGGTGACTCCAGAACTAGGGGGCGCCATTTTAAAATTAGGAGTCACCCTTTTAGGACAGAAATGAGGAGATTTTTTTTCTCTCAGAGGGTTGTGCGACTTTGGAACTCTGTCTCAGAAGGTGGTGGAGGCGGGTCATTGAATATTTTTAAGGCAGAGGTAGATAGATTCTTGTTAGGCAAGGGAATCAAAGGTTATTGGGGGTAGATGGGAATGTGGAAACCAAACACAAGAAGATCAGCCAATACCTTATTGAATGCAGAGCAGACTCGAGGGGCAGAATGGTCTACTCCTGCTCCTGTTTCTTATGTTCTTATGGAGTTTCAATTTTGCCAAAAGCGCTTTTGCACGAACAAAATTCTACTGAGGTATTCACACCTCTGGGATACTTGATTGATTTTATATCAGTTTAGAATTGCTTTCTCCATCATTCCACCTGATGGTGATTATAAATTTCTGAACATTTTTATAACTGCACACTGAGTCCAGACCAGTGGTCTTTTGTGAATTGAAAGGCAATATTGAATACAGAAAAACCCACATCAAAAGGAAAGTTTATTTTTGTTTGATTGAGAGGGGAGGGGATGAGCAGGTTGGCAAGCACACAAAGAACCCAAACGTCAGAACTGCAGAAAGACCTATTACCGAACATGATAAATTATGGACCACATCAAATCGTCAATCAGTGACAGATCTGGCAGGGAAAATGGAGAAGTAAGAATTCACATCACCGCTTTGTTAGTCACATGCCAACATTGATTCTGTTGAGGTCGCACAAAGACGTCAGTCATGAGAATGGAGAAAAGAAGTTTGTGTTCAACAAATGGGAGAGATGGACTGCTTATTTCCAAGGAGTGGAATGTGTGATGAGTACAAAGCTCTAACCCTGTGGCACCCTGCTGAGCCAGCAAGTCATGGGTTAGATTCCCACTCAAGAGAGTTGAGCACATAATCAAAGCTGACATTCCCAGTGCAGTATTGAGGGAGCCATTTTTGACCTGTAGGCACTGTTGTAATGTAGAAAGTAAGACAGCCAATTTGCTCACTGCAAGGCCCCACAACCAGATAATTTTTTTTTAGCAATGTTGAGGGATAATTATTGACCTGGAAAATTCAGGACACGAGCGCTCCCCTATTTCTTATGTGAGTAGTGCTGCAAGATCATTCACATCCACCTGAGAGGGTAAACAGTGCCTTGGTTTAAAGTCTTATTTAAAGAGACACCTCCGCTGATAGAGTAGTGTTCCTTCAGTACTGCACTGGAATGTTAGTCTAGATTACTAAAGTCCTGACATGATAATCAAACTCATAACCTTCTGACTTAGAGACAAGGGGGCTGCTAACTGAGAGCTACACCTGTCATGGAGGTTCAGTCTTCGTTTACTACACAGTCAGATTTTCGAGCATTTGCAGAAAATTTGAAAAATTGCCCATATCAGGCATTGGGAAAGTTTTCTACAAGCCACACTAATGGAACATGTGCCTAACATTATAAAAATAAGATCAGTGCCATTAATAACAATAGGCAGAATGCCTTTCAACAATTGATCAGGTTAGGGTCAGGTGAAGCTATCCCTTAGGGGTGCACATAATCACATTCCTTCACAATACTAAGCCCCAACTTTCTTCCTATTAGAATTAATATGAGCAGATTGAGAGGATGTTCCTTTACTGCTTCATCTGAAGTGCAGTATCTTCTGCAGCCAACACAACTCCCACTGCACAATGAGGCCATTTGACTCTTGATCCCAGCTCTTTGCTCAAGCAATATGAAGGTTAATTGCACTGCCTTGTTCACCAGTTTGCTCCCATGGCTCCAGAGCTTCCCTCTGCTTCAGATAGTTACCTGGTTTTCTCTTGGTAGATTCAATAGTCTACCAAGTTTTTTTTATTTGTTCACAGGATGTGGGCGTCACTGGCTAGACCAGCATTTATTGCCCATCCCTAGTTGCCCTTGAGAAGGTGGAGGTGAGCTGCCTTCTTGAACCGTTGCAGTCCATGTGGTGTAGGTACACCCACAGTGCTGTTAGGGAGGGAGTTCCAGGATTTTGACCCAGTGACAGTGAAGAACAGTGATATATTTCCAAGTCAGGATGGTGAGTGGCTTGGAGGGGAACTTGCAGGTGGTGGTGTTCCCATGCGTCTGCTGCCCTTGTCCTTTTAGGTGGTAGAGGTCATGGGTTTGGAAGGTATTGTCGAAGTTAGGTACTCCCTGTGCCAAAGGACCCCCAGCTCTAACTGTTCTCTTTGTAATGTAATCTCTCTCTCCCTCTCGTCATTCACTTGATTATTTTAAATTGACAATCCATCCCCTACCACCTGCCATCTCTTCTCCCCTGCCCATTGACTCCCCAGTCAGAGAAAGCAGCCATTTCCCATTCACTTGATCAATGCTCTTCATAGTTTCTAAAGCTGAGGGGCAGGGAGATCTGGAAGAAGGCAACTAAGGCCATCTTCCCCGATGAAGAGCATTGGCGTGTCCGCACGTGTTCAGAATGGACACCAATGCCAGAGCTGGCTAAGGCTTTCACAGGAGGCGGTACACTCTCCTGCAACAAGACCTGCAGCGGTGTGGCTTTGGAAGGCACCCCATGCCAGTTGCCCCCAAGGTAAGTGTGACCCCAAACCTCTACGCCAGCAGCTCACTCCAGGGCTCAATGGGTGGCATTTCCTAGGTTGCAGCAATTAGCTACCTCCAGGAGGTGACAAAGTCCCTTCTCAGAAGGACCAACAAATTCATCAGATTCTCAACAGATGCCATAGGCAGGCTGCTGGAGCAGTTGGGCTTTGGGGCCATCACCCGGTTCCCACAGGTACGTGGCCATTTGGGCTCCCTGGGAGCAGCCAGCTGCTCCATGTCATGGTTGCATGAGTGGCGTTCATCAGTGACCTCGGCCAGCCTCCTTGGCCAGTCATTTACGGAGAGGTCAGCAGATGCTGCATGTGCAGCCATGTCACATTGCCCTGGGAATATAAATCAATTCACACACATTACTGTCCAATAAGACTGACCTCTAACACACATTGTTGCCCACACAAGGGTTTTACTCCCTTAGTGTTCAAGTTGTCTGTGATTCACATGTGTGCTCATTGCCGAGGCAGCTCTCATGGCACATACGATTTAAGGAACCCCCAGCTTCTACAGCTATTCATGGCCCCTGCCCAAGTGCAGGGCTGGATTCTGGGTGACAAGGGCCAGACCCTCAGAATGTAGCTCAAGACACGAGTGTGTCACCCCACAGCCCCGTGGAGGAGCATCACGACACTACACATGGCTCAACAACGCCAATCATAGGGCAGACAATAGGATTGCTCAAAATACACTTCCGATACTTTGACTATCGCCACAGAGCTTTACAATATGTGCTACAGAGGGTATCCAGGATTGTCACTGTCGGCTGTGCTTTGCATAATGTGGTATTGCAAAGGAGAGAAGAATTGCCAATCAAGGGCATGGAGCAGCTGCTAACCTCCTGTAATAATCTGATATGTGATACACCTTTAAGACAAGTGTTGTAAGGTAAGATCACATGATCTTAATATCCAATAGCAGAGTAGTGCGGGCTACCTCTGTGGGAGAGCCTTGAGTTAGACACTGAAGAGTGAAGACAGAGTTTTGGGTTGTGAGCACCCAAATTTAGCTGCCGAGTTTAATTTGTAAATAAACAGCATGTGTTTATTCTAACAACGATCTCCTGATGTTCTCTGTCTCTGCACTGACTCAGTCACCCCGAATAAAGCGTGCAACCCAGATCCTTTAGCCCCAACTAAACCAAAGGGCACTAGATTCAACATCTCCTCAGGTAAGGATGATGGGGAGGAATAAGAGGAGGAGGAGGACAGAGATCTCACAAAAGTTCACCCAGGTGCCAGGGCCATCCAGAGATATGCCAGGGCTGTCGGAGACAATCTCACGCTCCAATCATTTTGACCATGAGTGATGCATCTACCTGACCATCATTTCCTCGTCTGCAAATCTTTGCCTGTTCTGATTGTGTGCTCACCTCTGCCAGCCTCCATCCAGATCTACCTCACTACACACATACCCTCTAGAAGACCAAGGAGAGTAGGTCATTCTCACAGGGGATAAAAAGAGATGACTGTCTCCAAGGATACTGGCACTCAAGTCAATGAAGCTATCGTGAACCATCTCTCTGCTCCTTGCCCAAATTGTCAAGGCCATGACTGCATGAGCAGTGTTCATCAGTGACCTCGGCCAATCTCCTTGGCCAGTCATTTATGGAGAGGACAGCAGGTGCTGCATGTACAGCCATGTCACGTTGCCCTGGGAATACACATTACCATCCAATAAAGACCGACCTCTAACACACATTGTTGCCTACACAAGGGACATACCCCTCAGTCCCCTTCATTCAGCCAAACATGAAGCAAAATAGTGCAATGTGCCCTCTAAAGGAGGACATTCCAACAAATGCATATAATGCACACAATAATCAAGTGCCACAGGGTTCGGTCCTTGGGCCCCAACTATTTACAATCTATATTAATGGCTTGGATTCAGGGATAGAAGGTACTATAGCAAAATTTGCAGATGACACCAAAATAGCTGGGAAAGTAAGTTTCAATGAAGAAATAAGAAATTTACAAATGGATATGGACAGGTTAGGTGAATGGGCCAAAATTTGGCAGATGGAGTTTAACGTGGATAAGTGTGAGGTTATCCATTTTGGTCAGAAGAATAAAAAGGCGACTTATTATTTAAATGGAGAGAAACTTCAGAATGCTTCAGTGCAGAGGGATCTGGGTGTCCTCATGCATGAATCGCTGAAAGCTAGTATGCAGGTACAGCAGGTAATAAGGAAGGCAAACGGAATTTTGGCATTTATTGCTAAAGGAATAGAGTATAAAAATTGGGAAGTGTTGTTGCAACTGTACAAGGCATTGGTGAGACCGCACCTGGAGTACTGTGCACAGTTTTGGTCCCCTTACTTGAGGAAGGATGTAGTTGCGCTGGAGGCAGTTCAGAGGAGGTTCACTAGATTGATTCCAGAGATGCGGGGCTTATCTTATGAGAGAGATTGAGCAGTTTAGGCCTATACTCGCTAGAGTTTAGAAGGATGAGGGGAGATCTAATTGAGGTATATAAGATGCTAAAGGGGATAGACAAAGTAGATGAGCGGATGTTTCCCCTTGTGGGGCATTCTAGAATGAGAGGCCATAGTTTTAGGCTAAGGGCTGGTAGATTTAAATCAGAGATGAGGAGGAATTACTTTTCTCAAAGGGTCGTGAATCTGTGGAATTCACTACCTCAGAGTGCAGTGGATGCCGGGACACTGAATAAATTTAAGGAGGTGGTAGACAGATTTTTAATGAGTAACGGGTTGAAAGGTTATGGGGAGAAGGCGGGAATTTGGAGTTGAGGCCAAAATGAGATCAGCCATGACCGTAATGAATGGCAGGGCAGGCTCGAGGTGCTAAATTACCTACTCCAGCTCCTAATTCTTATGTTCTTATATATAGTGGCATGTGCATACCATGCAGGTGTCTCAATACCTGTGCCACCATTGTGCCCTCAATGCTTCTTAATATTTCTGTTTTGACCATTTTGCCTTGGTGCAATCCCGAAATCAGCAGCTGATGAGGAGGCAGTCTGCTGAGAACAAGTCCCTGTTGCAAGCGATGACCTTGGCATGTATCCTCTGGTGGTCCGAGGCCTTGAGAGGCCCTGGCCTACTGGGAGTCTCCTGCACAGGTGCAGGGCCACTCTCCTCTGCCTTGCTTACTGGAAGCTCTGAGGTCATCTCAGAGGGGATGAGGGGTGCCCAGAAAGGAAGACCCCAGGGCAGTTGGCTGGCGCTCCTCCTCCATCTCAGTGTGCAATGGCACTTCTCTGTATCCCTGAGGAGGAGGGGCACCTAGAGGCAGGTCCAGGTGCCTTGTTCCCCTCTTGCCTAGCCACTATAATATTGAGCCCATAGACAGAGTGATGGAATGCAGGTCTCAGTGCTTTTGGGTCTCCATGACAGTTGCCCACTTCTCCATATGCTGCAGCCATGGCAGAAGGTGGAGGATGGGCTCCTCCGTCATCTGTGCAAGGTTCTGCGTGCCGGGTCTCTGCTAGATGTTCTCCAGTTTGCCTTTACACCTCCAGCGGGCCTATTGTGGCTGAGACCAGAGGCCCATCATCAGTCTGGGGCTCAACATGGTCCTGATCACCAACAGTCCTGCCACTGTCAGGGTGACACAGGCTGCTTCAGCTGCTGGGATGTATCTGTGAAGTATTCACAAGCATGTGCCCCTGATTCTACGCACAAAGCCTCAGAAAGCCACATAAGTGTAACGGCACTGGTGAAGGATGAGGGAGTATTAGAGATGGAGTTGTCTGTTCACACTATTGGCTTTGGTCTTCTCAGCCTGTGGCGACGATTTGCAGCAGAGAACAACAAGGAAGGCATTAAAGACTGGCTCAGTCTACCAGGGAACCACAATTTCATGATGTCTCTAATATCCCGATGTCTCAACAGTTTGGAGATGTTCACACTCTGCTGGCTGGCTGGTCTAGTTTTGCCGTCTGCAACTGAGCTACCTGGCAACCTCCAAGGCCTCCTGCTCCAAAGGCCACGATCACTCTCAGCTCGGCCACTCCTCCTTCTGCTTTGGCCTCTTTCCCCACTTACAAAGACCCTGTGCTTGATACCCTCGTGAGAGGCCCTATTTTGCAACACCACATTGCCACTTACCCTGGCGGATCGCAGACAGTCATTCATCCATTTGCAGCTCTGAGCCCATGATCTCGGGTGGATCCTCTGGCTGTTCACCTCCTCTGTGATCTCCACCCGGGCCAGCTTGTTCAAGTGGGCGGGCGGGCGGGGTGGGGGAGGGTGCGGGGTAGGGAATCTCCTGTTTCCATCCCTGGGGAAGAGCACCTCCTGCTGCTCGTGGATGGCCTGCAGGAGAACCTGCTAGGGAGGCATCGTTAAACTGCAGGGCTGCTCTTTGCCTCTGGCAAGACACCTTTGTGAATTGGGGGATGGTGGGGGGTTGGGGGCACAATGGTAATGCGGGGGGGGGGGTTCCAAAAAGATAACTATGCAGATGAAAGAGGGGAGTTATGGGTGTGACCTGACGGAGGGTGTCAAAGAGTTTGACGGGGGTTGATGGGGGTGGGCGGAGGGGAGTCGGGGCTCGATAGAGGCTGCGAATTGCATAAAAATTCTCTACCTGCAGATAGATCATCACTTCTCCCGATCAGAGAGCCAGGATGCAGAGGTGGGCATTTTAGAGCATTGAGCAGAAACTGAGTCAGCTGATAGCGGGGCAGCGGCCTGCTATCCGAATACAGGTGGGACACATGCCCGCCGCGTGCACTTAAAACTTACGCAGTCATTGGGTGCGCAGCAGCCTCCGACAAGTGAACGGACACTCCTGGTCCCGCCGCCAGAAGCTGCGCTCTTATTAAATTCTGCCTGGTTTGTGAGAGGAACCTTCTTCTTTACATCAAGACAAAGGGCGAAATTTTATGGCAGTGGCATTTTACCTTCCCGCCGAAGCCAATGAGGTTCAGAGTGTCTCGCCGCATCTAACGGCCCTGTCCCTGCCAAAACGGGGCCATAAAATTCTGCCCAAAGAGTTTGATCAGCTATTTTGCCTTGAGTTATACACACTAGAAAAAGCAGGTTGTATGAGAAGCCACTACTTCCTGTCTCCTTAAAATCCGTCGGTTTTATACATCAGATTAAATTCTTTAATATTCGGAAATAGTGTCTTGGCCTCTTGTATCCTGAACAAAAGAGATAAGCTTTCTCGCAATGCTCACGGAGACCTGTCAACTAACAAAATGATCCCTCACTGCAACCTCCTTTCTTGCACAGCGAAGCTAAAATTAAAAGTAGTTAACAGAAACGGAATGGAGACAATATGAAAGAGAAGGGAAATATTAAGATGGGTAGCATCAATATCAAATTGTGCTACTGCAGTGTTAGCATGAACCTGCATAATATTTTATCCTTTCTTTAACAATTCAAACTAAATTGGATCAATATTGTAACGGAAAGGAATTTATCTATTCACCTATCAACCCTTTACTTGCTGACCAACATTGGCTTTTGGTCAACCAACACCCTGATTTTAAAATTCGCACTCTTGCCATCAAATCCTATCCTGATCATGTCCCTCAACACCCTGTCTCTGTAATCTGCTCCACAACCCTCTGAAGTCTCTGTGTTCCTCTAATTCTGGCCTCTTGATCATCCCCTTTATAAACACTCCACCATTGGTGGCCGTGCCTTCAGCTGCCTTGGCACTCAGTTCTGGAATTCCGTCTCTAAACCAGTCCGACTGTCTACCTCTCTTTCTTCCTTTAAGATGCTCCTTAAAACCTCCCTCTTTAACCAAACTTTTGGTCATCTGCCCTAATATGCCTTATGTGGTTCGGTGTCTAATTGAGCTTCACAACACTCCTGCGAAGCACCTTGGGAAATCTTTTATTACTTTCAAAGCTCTCTATTAATATAAGTTGTTGCTAGAAATCTGTGTGAAATAATTAAGTTCGTCTCTGGTATAATTCGACTAACCAAATCTCACATGGAAAACACTACAGAAAGAAAGACTTCATTTATATAGTGACTTTTACAACTTTAGGATGTTCAAAGTGTTTTCATGGCCAATGAAATAATGCCTGAAGTCATAGTCACTGCTTTAATCTTGGGATTAGTCTAACCAGTTTGAGCACAACAAGATCCCACAAATGGCAATGTGATTATGACCAGATAATCCATTGCAGTGATGTGAGTTGAGGGATAAATATTGACCAGGACCTGGGTAGAACTCAACTGTGCTTCAATGAATTAGTAGTGCTATTTATAAGGAAGATGTGCCTGAATAGTAGTGAATAGTGTGAAATGGACTTGTTCTTGTGATCTTTAAGTACCATTTTAAATTTCAGTGACAATGATATCTACACTGTTTAAGATCAATGCACTCTCATTCTACAGAAGGATCACAGCATTTACAATTAACAACATGCAATCTGCTGAATAGACTGCCAGTTAGCTTTGGTCACCACACATGAATTATGTTATGTTGAACACCTTTCCAAAGGTAAGGAAACCTTTCTAGCAGTTTAGACAAAGAGCTTGCACGAAATAAAACTGCTACTTCAGCTCGTGAACAGAAAACTCAATTCCCTCTCAATCAAATGTCTGTTTTCCCCATCTTCAGAGGTCTTTTTTGTGGCTTATTTTTGTTTCAATAACATATTGTGTGTGAACAGTGACAGTAGTACTTAAGTCTATTCATCACACGTGAATTTGATGTAAAAAAAAACCAAAACAGTGATCTTGGCATTTAATCGACATGCGAATGGTTTATCGTTTCATACATTCCAAACAGATGTTATTGTTCAAGACAGCTCCCTGAGGCTTCAGCCTGAGTTTTGGAAAAGTGCGGTGTGAGGATAAACGTCAACAAATTATTTTTAAAAATAAGTCCCAAATTGGAGACCAAAAGAGTAAAAGTCGATTGCATTTTTCCCAGCTTAATAAACACAGCAGGAAGATTTTGAGAATCATTGGCTCCAATATTAATAAGGGATGAGGTAGAATGCAGGGGAAGCTGGACTTACTGTCTCACTGGCCTTGATCACTGTAAAAGGGAGGCATCCAATCCCATACTCACCCTTGCTAAACTGGTCCCGGAGGGAACTTTATAAGGAACGTACTTCCTGTAGATGTGGCCTACTCTGGAACAAGGGGCATCGTACATGTGACCCCCACACATCCAAACCTAGAGAGAGGGGAAAAGAAAAAGGCAGTGATTACAGACTCCCCAGTACACTGCAGAGGATGAAAGTAGCTTCTTTGTTTGTAATACAATAAAGCACAGAACGGGATATGGTAGGTTATGTTACTGGATTTGTAGCCAGCAGGCCGGGACCAATAATCAAATGGGACATCATTTCAAGTAACACCTTGGCTGTCTGAGAACTTGAATTCATTTAAAAAAAAATCCCGCGTCTAATGAAGAAAAAAGTCCAATAACAGTGAGCGTGGATCTGTTGGAATTTTGTAAAAAGCTCAAACTGGTTCACTATTGTAATTAAGAGAAGGAATCCTGCTAACCTTACCAACACTGGCTTTCATGTGGCTCCAGTCATAAACCATGGAGTAAAGGAGATTGAGGGGCAATCTGATAGCTTGTAAAATTTCATGACAAATTTAAATTAGGGAGACAAAGAAAAGTTATTCCAAGTAGGTGATGGTGCAACAACTGGGAACACAAATTTAAGTTTTTTGACAAGAGACACTGGGGGCTGGGAGCTGGGAGATGGGGGGTGGGGTTAGGGGAAACAGATATGAGGAAGAACTTTTTTTAACACAGTGAGTGGTAATGACCTGAAACTCACTTCTCATGAGGGTGGTGGAAGCGGAGGCAACCAATGGTTCAAAGAAACTTGCAGGGCTACCAGGATCGAAGGAGGGGATGGGAGCCAGCATCGACCCAATGGGCCAAATAGCCTTTTTCAATGCAGTAATGGTTCTATTCTTAACTACGTTCTGAAGTGATTTTGGATTGTACCAAACTGTCAGAAGGAACAGCAGTTCCAGAACAAGTACCAGCATCACTTTCTCAGGGGAACTAGGAATAAATGCCCGCATTCCAAGAGTGAAAGAAAAATTAAGAACCATCAGAAATCGCACATAACGGGACAACCATTATTTGACATACCCACCAGAATTTTTGGGAAATGCCTCCTTAATGCACGGGTTCCTTTGTTATTTGTATTTCATCTGCTTTTCTGGGTGAATAAAACTTTGCATGGCTCCTCTTTATTATTTCAATTTTCCTTGCCATCATTCCCATGCCTCACAAACCATAGATCTGACATCAACATTATGGGCACTCTCCATTTCCTGCCCATTTCCATTATCCACCCAGAGCATTCCTATCTATATGGCAGCCAACAAAAGTGTCCACTCCACCGGTCCAGAGAAACCAATGCCACATAGCTCATGTTTTAAATCACATAGCGTTAGCAGAATTACCTAAATCATCGCTTATTTTCAGCAAAAGACCTGGTGAGATCTCTGCTCTCCCCTAATTCAGACCTCTTATGCATCCTAGATTTTGAGCCACACAGTGCCAGGCAATGACCGTCTCCAACAAGAGAGAATCCAACCATCACCCCTTGACATTCAATGGCATTACCATCACTGAATCCCCCTCTATCAACATCCTGGGGGTTACCATTCAACAGAAACTAAACTGGACAAGCAATATAAATACTGTGGCTACAACATAAGGTCAGAGACTAGGAATCACACGGTGAGTAACTCAACTCCTGACTCCCCAAAGTTTGTTCACCATCTACCAGGCGCAAGTCAGGAGTGTTATGGAATATTCTCCACCTGCCTGGATGAGTGCAGCTCCCACAACACTCAAGCAGCTCAACACCATCCAGGACAAAGCAGCTCCACCACCTGCAACATCCACTGCCTCCACCACCCACGCACAGTGGCAGCAGCGTGTAGCATCTACAAGATGCACTGCAGGAACTCAGCAAGGCTCCTTAGACAGCATCTTCCCAACCCGCGATCGTCACTGCCTAGCCAGCGACATCCACATCCCATGAAAAGAAAGGCGCCCTTCCCCGCACCCTTAGTAACTCTTAACTTTAGCTGTTTTTTTTATTCATTCATGCGATGTGGTTGTCACTGGCTAGGCCAGCATTTATTGCGCATCCCTAATTGCCCCTGAGAAGGTGGTGGTGAGCTGCCTTCTTGAACCACTGCAGTCCATGTGGTGTAGGTACACCCAGAGTGCTGTACTGGAGGGAGTTCCAGGATTTTGATCAGACAGGGCAATATAGTTCCAAATCAGGATGGTGTGTAGCTTAGAGGGGAACTTGCAGATGGTGGTGTTCTCATGCATCTGCTGCCCTGTCCTTCTAGGTGGTAGATGTCTTGGAAGGGGCTGTCTAAGGAGACTGGGTGAGTTGCTGCACAGCATCTTGTATATGGTACACACAGCTGCTACTGTGCGTCAGTGGTGGAGGGACTGAATGTTGAAGGTGATGGATGGGATGCCAATCAAGCAGGCTGCTTTTTTTCTGGATAATGTCGAGATTCTTAAGTATTGTCGGAGCCGCACTCATTCAGGAAAGTGGAGAGTGCTCCATCACACTCCTGACATGTGCCATGTAGTTGGTGGACAGGCCTTGGGGTGTCAGGGGTGTAGAATAAGGGTGTTTGGCAGTGCAAGGGTTAAAGTGGGACTGGAGAATATATCGCCCACAGAATGATGTAGAGACACACATGACAGCAGATAGGAGACAGAGTGGTGGTATTCAGACAGAACTTCAATGTGGTGGTGTTCCCATGTGTTTGCTCCCCTTGTCCTTCTAGACGGTAGTGGTCATGGATTTGGAAGGTATTGCTGAAGGAGCCTTGGTGAGTTCCTGGAGTGCATCTTGTAGATGGTGCATACTGCTGCTATTGTATATCGGTGGCGGAGGGAGTGAATGTTTGTGGATGTGTTGCGAATCAAACAGGCTGCTTTGTCCTGGATGGTGTCAAGCTTCTTGAGTGTTGGAGCTGTACTCATCCAGGCAAGTGGGGAGTATTCCATTACACCCCTGACCTGGGTTTTGTAGATGGTGGACAGGCTTTGGGGAGTCTGGAGGTGAGTTACTCGCCGCAGGATTCCTAATCTCTGACCTGCTATTGTAACCACAGTATTTATATGGCTAGTCCAATTCAGTTCTTGGTCAATGGTAACCCCCAGGATGTTGATAGCGGGGATTCAGTGATGGTAATGCCATTGAATGTCAAGGGGAAATGGTTAGATTCTCTCTTATTGGAGATTGCCATTGCCTAGCACTTGTGTGGCGTGAATGCTGCTTGCAACTTGTCAGCCCAAGCCTGGATATTGTCCAGGTCTTGCTGCATTTGGACATGGATTGCTTCGGTATCTGAGGAGTCGTGAATGGTGCAGAACATTGTGCAATCATCAGCGAACATCCCCACTTCTAACCTTATGATGGAAGGAAGGTCATTGTTGAAGCCACTGAAGATGGCTGGGCCTAGGACACTACCCTGAGGAACTCCTGCAGTGATGTCCTAGAGCTGAGATGATTGACCTCCAACAACCACAATCACCTTCCTTTGTGCTATGTATGAGTCCAACTAGTAGAGAGCTTTCTCCCTGATTCCCATTAACTCCAGTTTTGCAGGGCTCCTTGATGCCACATTTGATCAAAAGCTGCTTTGACGTCAAGGCCAGCCACTCGCATAAGAACATAAGAACATAAGAAATAGGAGCAGGAGTAGACCATTTGGCCCCTCAAGCCTGCTCTGCCATTCAATAAGTTCATGGCTGATCTGCCCCAGGGCTCAACTCCTCTTTCGTGCCAACTCCTCATAGCCCTCAACTCCCCGATATTTCAAAAATATATCTACCTCTTTAAATACTTTCCGTGATCTAGCCTCCACAATTCTCTAGGGTGGAGAATTCCAGACATTCACTACCCTCTGAGAGAAGAAATTCCTTAGTTTCTCAGTTTTAAATGAGTGCCCCCTTATTCTGTAACTATGTCCCCTAGTTCGAGATTCCCTCATTAGTAGAAACATCTTCTCAACATCTACCCCATTAAGCCCCCTCCGAATCTTGTATGTTTCAATAAAATCACCCCTCATTCTTCTAAACTCTAATGAATAAAGGCCTAACCTGTTTAGCTGTACTTGATAAGTCTGCCCCTTCATCCCAGGAATCACCCTAGTGAATCTCTTTGGACTGCCTCCAATGCCAATATATCCTTTCTGTACGGGGACTATACCTGTACACAGTACTCCAGGTGCGGCCTCACCAATACCCTTACAGTTGTAACAAGACTTGCCTATTTTTAAACTCCAACCCCTGGCAATACAGGCCAAAATTTCATTTGCCTTCTTAATTACTTGCTTCACCTGCATGCTAACTTTTTGTGTTTCATGCACCAAGAACACCCAGGTCCCTCTGTGCTGCACTTTTTGATTCTTCTTACCAAAGTGCATGAAGGCATACTTTCCTACATTAAACTCCATCTGCCAGGTTTTTTCCCACTCACTCAACCTGTCTATATCCCCATGCAAATTCCTTAAGTCCTCATCACAACATACCTTCCCACCTACTTTTGTATTTTCAGCAGATTTGGATACATGACACCCCGCCCCCTCCTCCAATTCATTAATATAGATAATAAACAACTGAGGTCCTTTGGCTGATCCATGTAGCCACTAGTTATGTCTTTCCAAACTGAAAAAGGTCCAGTAATCCTGACTCACCTCCAGGTGTTCAGCTCTTTTGTCCATGTTTGAACCAAGGCTGTAACGAGGTCAGGAGCTGAGTGGCCCTGGTGGAACCCAAACTGGACATCAGTGAGCAGTTTATTGCTAAACAAGTGCTGCTTGATAGAATCGTTGATGACCCCCTCTCCCATTACCTTACTGATGATCAAGAGTAGACTGATGGGACGGTAATTGGCCGGGTTGGGTTTGTCCTGCTTTTTGTACACATGGCATACCTGGGCAATTTTCCACATAGCCAGGTATACGCCAGTGTTGTATATGCATGAGCAGCTTGGCTAGGGGCGCTGCAAGTTCTGGAGCACAAGCCTTCAGTACTATTGCCGGAATATTGTCAGGGCCCATAGCCTTTGCAGTGTCCAGTGCCTTCAGCCATTTCTTGACATCATGTGGAGTGAATCAAATTGGCTGAAGACTGGCATCTGTGATGTTGGGGACATTCGGAGGAGGCTGAGATGGATTATCCACTCAGCACTTCTGGATGAAGATTGTTGCAAATGATGCAGCCTTAACTTTTGCACTAATGTATTGGGCTCCCCCATCATTGAGGATATAGAAAATTGTGGAGCCTCCTCCTCCACTGAGTTGTTTAAATGTCCACCACCATTCACAACTGGATGTGGCAGGACTGCAGAGCTTGGATCTGATCCATTGGTTGTGGAATTGCTTAGCTCTGTCTATCACTTGCTGCTTATGCTGTTTGGCAAGTAATCCTGTGTTATAGCTTCACCAGGTTGACACCTCATTTTTAAGTATGCCTGGTGCTGCTCCTGGCATGCCCTCCTGTACTCTTCATTGAACCAGGGTTGATCCCCTGGCTTGATGGTAATGGTAGAGTGGGGAATATGCCAGGCCATGAGGTTACAGATTGTGTTCAAGTTGCTAGATCTGTTCAAAATCTATCCCATTTAGCATGGAGGGTATCCTTAATGTGAAGACGGAACTTTGTCTTCACAAGGACTGTGCGGTTGTTACTCTTACTGATACTGTCAGGGACAGAGGCAGTGCAGGCAGGTTGATGAGGACGAAATCAAGTATGTTTTTCCCTCTTGTTGGTTCCCTCACCACCTGCTGTAGACCCAGTCTAGCAGCTATATCCTTTAGGACTCAGCCAGCTCGGTCAGTGGTGGTGCTACTGAGGCACTCTTGGTGATGGGCATTGAAGTCCCCCACCCAGGGTACATTCTCCGTCCTTGCCACCCTCAGTGCTTCTTCCAGTGTTCAACATGGAGGAGTACTGATTCATCAGCTAAGTGAGGGCGGTACGTGGTTATCAGCAGGAGGTTTCCTTGCCTATGTTTGACCTGATGCCATGAGACTTCATGGGGTCTGGAGTGTGTGTTGAGGACTCCCAAGGCAACTCCCTCCCAATTGTATCCCACTGTGCCACCTGGGCACTATGTCTCCAAGATGCTGCACATGAGCATTACCAAACAAAGTCTAATGCCAAGTCTAACATCAGGACAGGTGATCAGCCGCAGTGGTGCTGGAGGTGATGGCAGCAGAGGACAAAGGCAGCCTGAACTTGGCCAGCACCTCCACCAGCCAAAGTCTCCATTGACGGCCTGACGCTGAGCCCAGACCTGGATGCGGGAGAGCAGAACAGCAACAAGCAGCAAGAGGCCTCACTCAGCGACGCTCATCCATGGCCAGCGGCTGTGGCAGCTGAGTTGGAGCTGCAGCCAGTCTCAGCTTCTGGGGGTGGACATGGTGGGGCTAGCGTTGCTGGTCGGGGGGAGGGGTGGAGAGGCAGCAGCAGCAGGAGGGGCAGATGCAGGCTGAAGAAATGGACGAACGGTGGGGTCCTTCACCTGAATAAATTCTGCTGGCTCTCAAATTCTTTGAAGACACTTACACTTTGGTCTGCGGAGACACCCTCAAGAAGATTATTGATGGTGACCCTCTGTGTGGTGTGGAGCAGGTGTACAGCTGAATTCGGATAAAGAGGTGTTTGGAAGGATTTCTGTAAGACACCGAGTGGTTCAAGCAATAGACAATCTCAAGGAAATTATGGCTGTCTGGTGAATCAATGATCGGTCTGTTGGCTGCCGGTGAATTTTCACCAAACTTTTTATTTTTTTGAATTTTTGTATTTTACTTAAAATTGCTTGTTAAACTTGCCTTAATTCAGCGTTTGGCTGCGAAGGGTATTGACTTGAATAAACCATTAATAATAAACTAGAAATAATATCACAGGCTTGGTCAAATAGGTTGGCTTTAAGGAACGTCTTAAGGGACAAGAGGGCAGTAGTGAAGTGGAGAGGTTGAGGGAGAGAGTTCCAGGGCTTGGGGCCCAGTCAGCTAAAGACGTGGCTGTCAACAGTGCAGTGATTAAAATTGGGAATACTCTCAAGAGGCCAGAACTGGAGAAGTGCAGCTATCTTGTGGGGTGTCAGGAATGGAGGAGGTTGCAGAGATAGGTAGGGGTGAAGTCATGGAGGGGTTTGAAAACAAGGATAAGAATTTTAAAATTGAGATCTAATGTAGGTTAGTGAGCACAGCGGGTGACGATTAAATGTACAAATTTTGATGCGAACGTAGGTGTGAAAAGGTTTTGAAAGGGCGAAAGAATTGCATTCAACGCTTTATTCCAACTAGCCCCGCAAGTTGTCACTGCCACCACTGCTCGTAGAGGCACCTGATGGACAATGGTGAATATGCGTGAGCGTATTGCAATGTAAGTGGTAATAAAATTGATGGAAAACGCTATTTTAACTAATCAGAATATTTCTTATCAATCCAGCTCAACCTTTCGAGGTAGTGCTAAATCATACTGAACTATGTTCAGGGAAATGAAAATGCAGATCAGTACAGTTCACATGGGATGTGATAATTGGCTCCACAGGTGAGTGACAGCCACAGGTCAGATATGCAGCACATTCAACACCTGCAGTTTTATTAACATTTGGTTAATCTTTCGCTATTATTTTCAAGTGCACCAGTCATAGAAAAATTCTCTCTCCCTCCCTATTCGACACCAGCAGGTTATGTGCATTATGGTAACATGAAAAATCAAGAAATCTTAAATGAATTTGCGAATATTGACAATGTTGGCTGTACTGAGCTCAGCAAGTAGCGATATAGAGTAATAATGACACAGGAGGCTATTCAGCCCATTGCGTCCATGCTGGCACTTGTTCGCTACTATCCCATGGGGGCGACAGCACGGACGCTAGCTTAATTGGAGCATTTGCTTTTAGAATTTTCACCTCTTTCTCTTCCTTCTGGTTGCTTGTCCCAACCCATTACCCCCCCATATCCACCCCACTCTCCAGCAGCCTCCTCCCCACCGCACCTCACCACCCGCCCCCCCCCCCCCCACCCCCCCCCAACCACCCCACCCCCCCACCCCCCCGGGACTGAGGTGAGCTGCAACGATAGGAAGACAGGCAATTTACTCCCAGGCTAATGCCACCCTGACCCAAGAGACACATGGAACAAGCTCCCTCCCTGTGGTCAGGGAACTGAATTCTAGTCGAGCTGTCTCCCATCGACCACTGTACTGAGATAAGAAACTCAGTGACTATAGCTTGTGCTTCTCTCCCTACTCATTATATTCCATTTGTATGTCTTAAGAGAGAATGTTATTAAAAAAAAAAACACTGAACATGATCAGAAGTAAATACCCAGTGACGTGGCTGATGTGCCCTGATTGCCTCCCTAAAGTTATGCCTTGCACTAGTTCTCAACATGGTTCTTACAGCCAAACTTTCTGCCTCAGACTCTGCCAGATTCCCATCAAACACAATTACAGTCACTGTCAATGTCACACCGACCTTCA
Source organism: Carcharodon carcharias (assembly GCF_017639515.1). Taxonomy (NCBI): domain Eukaryota; kingdom Metazoa; phylum Chordata; class Chondrichthyes; order Lamniformes; family Lamnidae; genus Carcharodon; species Carcharodon carcharias. The sequence continues at coordinate 182,755,110 of NC_054470.1, forward strand.
TCCTCTGTCACAAATCCTGTCAGTAATGGGCTAAAACTAGTTTCAGAGTTGAAAGAACTGCTTACCCATTACCTCCCTTTATATTAATAAGCACGACAGAGCCCTGAGGTCAGTATCTTTAATGAGACGAGCGACAGGAGATGACTAAGATGGAAGCCTGGGTGACATGAGAGTCTCCCGATGAATCTGTTCCCTGAGCAAAATACACTGAGTCAATTTAGCATCTGAACTCTGTATGCCGTTACCATGGTTCCCCTCAGACACTAGGCAAGAAGGTGAGGCCTGCATTTCAATTACAGCCCAGAAAATGACAGATTACAGGAAAATAGGGTAATGAAGTCTCGGATGATGGCGGGCTTTTGACAGGCACAATAAATAGCTGTTTGACTACACCTGATATATTCCACATTCAACAGGCTCCCACTTCTTCACTTGGAAACAAAGCAGTATGTGCACAGCTGTGTATCAGTCCTTTGCATTAACAAGTGGAGGCTGTGGAGCGAGACTCTAAATTGTGCCTTATTGGAAAAAAAAACATTTGACGAATTGTACTCCTGCTGCTGAGATATGGGGAATTTTATCGCCTGCATTCTTGTTTACAAGAATGGTTCCAGGGATGAGAAACTTCAGCTATGAGGATAGATTGGAGAGGTTGGGACTGCTCTCCTTGGAGAGAAGAAGGCTAAGGGGAGATTTGATAGAGATGTTCAAAATCATGAGGGGGCTGGACAGAGTAGATAGGGAGAAGTTGTTCCCGCTTGTAAAAGGATCAAGAACGAGGAGGCACAGATTTAAAGTGATTTGCAAATGAAGCAAATGTAGTGTGAGAAAAACCTTTTTCACACAACGAGTGGTTCGGGTCTGGAATGCACTGCCTGGAAGTGCGGTGAAGGCAGGTTCAATCGAGGCATTCAAGAGGGTATCAGATGATTATTTGAATAGAAACAATGTGCAGGGGTGTGGGGAAAAGGCAGGGCAATGGCACTAGGTCATAATGCTCAGTTAGAGAGCTGGTGCAGACATGATGGGTTCGAGTGGCCCTCTTCTGTGCTGTTAAAATTCTGTGATTCTGTGATCATTGTGACCTGTAGACTTAATTTTTTTTATTACTTCTTGGGATGTGAGCATTATTGACAAGGCCAAAATTTGTTGCCATTCCCAATTACCCTTGAGCAGATAGTGGTGAGCTGCCTTCTTGAATCAATGCAGTCCATGTAGTGTGCTAATACCCACAGTGCTGTTTTAACCCAGCGACAGTGAAGGAACGGCGATATATTTCCAAGTCAGGATGGTATGTGGCTTGGAGGGAAACTTGAAGGTGGTGGTGCTCCCATCTATCTCCTGCCCTTATGTGGCAGATGTCGTGGGTTTGGAATGAGTTGTTAAAATGCCTTTGATGAGTTGCTGTAGTGCATCTTGTAGATGGTACACAGTGCAGTTACTGTGCATTGGCGGTGGAGTACATGTTTAAGGTAGTGGATGGAGTGCCGATGAAGTAACCTGCGTTGTCCTGGATGGTGTTGAGCTTCGAGTATTGTTGGAGCTACACTCATCCAGGCAAGTGGAGAGTATCCCATCACACTCCTGATTTGGGACTTGTGGTGGACAGGCTTTGGGAAGTCGGAATTCTCACCACAGAATTCTTGCACATGTAGCCACATTATTTATGGGCTGGTCCAGTTAAGTTCTGGTCAATAATAACCTCCAGGATGTTGATGGTGGGAGTTTCAGTGATTGTAATGCTGTTGAATGTCAAAGGGAGATGGTTAGGTTTTCTTTTGCGGGAGACAGTCATTTCTTGGCTCCTCTGTGGCGCGAATGTCACTTGCCACTTATCAGCCCAAGCCTGAATGTCGTCCGGGTCTTGCTGCATTTGGACAGGGAGTGTTTTAGTATCTGAAGAGTGGCAAATGGTGCTGACCATTGTGGAACCATCAACGAACACCCCCACGTGTGACCTTATGATGGAGGGAAGGTCGTTGATGTAGCAGCTGAAGATGGTTGGGCCGAGGACACTACCCTGAGGAACTCCTGCAGCCATGTCCTGAGGACTCAAAATCCTGCTTGGCCCCACTGACCTCCTTGTCCAATCCCCAAATGACTGACTTTAACTTAAAATAAACAATTTATGAAAGAATTGTTAAATTAAAGTATTATGTAATGAGTTCCATGAAGAGGCTGGCAGTTGCAGTGAGGGTTTGACCGATCCTTTGCTGTGCCACAATCAAATGCCCCTGTGATTATAATTGCAAGGAAACAGTGCCACGGAGCTGATCAGTCCTGCAACTATTGGCCATTAAGGTTGTGTCAGAAGTTGCCATGGTCACAGCTGGTCACATTCTGCCAATCGTTAGCCTTTTAATACTCAATTAGTTAAAAGAAAACTTTCAATCAGCTTTTCAGCCAGTCAGAGGCCAAGTTCTGAGCTATTCCCATCTCCAAATAAAAAGTCGGATCTAATGTAGGTGACAGGGGTCTTGACCACTGGCTAGAGAGCTGGCCAGAGCCCTATGTCACCCACTCGAGAAGGCCTGTTGCATCATATGCCACTCATTGAGTTAACTGGACAGCAGTGGATCCCGCCTGGGATCAAGGGTCCGGGGGTAAGATGTCCCCTGGCCAAGAGATATTGGCCATTTAGCTGCCGGCAACTCTATCGAATGGCGGCACCTCCACGGAGGTGGTGACTGCTGCTGGTATGACACTCAGCCGAGCCCCAGGATTACAATGAACCCAGGCCACAGGTGAGTGATACCAGGAGGGGGATGGTGGGAGGGGTGTTGCTGAGTGGGGGTTGTGTGGTGGGTGCATGCGTGGTCAGCAGCAAGGGCAGGAAGGTTGCTCGCAGCAGCCCCACCCATCCTTGCCGATATTGGGTCTCTAGATCAGGCATTGGGTGTCTTTAAATGAGAGACCCCTCTGGAAGACCACAAGCAGCCCTGCATGGGTTTGTTTGTGCTTCTGTGCTCCTGGCATGGCAACTGCCCCACCCGCCACTGGGTGAATACTAGCAGCAGCAGGACGAGGCCCAGAATTGGACATTAATTGCCCGCTTATGGGCCTCGATTGGCAGTGGGGCCGGAACTCGGTCCACGGGCCTTCCTGCCGCAGACTTAATCAGGGTGGAGGTGGGAAGAAGGCAGGTTCCTCATGCACCAGACTTCTGCCCCTTTAAATGTCCCGCTACCAAACGGGGTACAGAGCTGCCAGGTACAGAGCTGATGTAGCCTGCACAGTAAAAACATGTAGACACTTTATTACCTCCAGACTCAACCATTCCTGCGTAACCTCCCATCTTCCCACGCTGTAAACCTCAATCGATCTAAAACTCTGCTACCCATATCTGAACTTGCAATAAGTCCAAATCAACCAACAGCTGTATGGTCGCTGACCTACATTGCCTTCTAGTCCAACAGTGCCTCAAATTTAAAACTCACAACCATGTGTTCACATTCTTCTGAAACCTCTTTCCAGCCTTACAATCCTTATAGCCTTTCCCCAAAAGTGCTTTCAAGTTTGATAGATTATTGTTGGGTATGGGTCGCAAGGACTATGGAGCAGAGGTGGGTAAATGGAGTTGAGATGTTGATCAGACATGGTCCAATTAAATGGCGAAACAGGCCCGAGGGGCTGAATGGCCAACTCCCGTTTCTAATGTTCTTGTGAAGAAAATCAGTTGAGACTGCAATCTTGCACTGGATCTTGATAGTGATGACCTTTTGCGTAATGAAAGGCATGTGGAAACATCATAGGTAGAAAGATAGCTTTTTTAAAGAACAACAATAAATAAAGCACCTTTCAAATTTAATTATATATAAATGCACTACAAGGCTGAAATCTCCTCGCCAAATTACCTTGAAAGATATTTCGTACTGTTCTCCTCCCCAGATCTCCAGTCCTGGATCATAGCCGCCCAATTCCCAGAACCATCGCTGATCGACAGCAAACAAGCCTCCAGCCATAACCGGTGATCTGAAAGATAAAATGGATACTGAATGCCATATATTAATTCTTCAATTCAGGGTTTATCGAGGATTTGTTTTTATTCATTCATGGGTCTAGGTGGCACAGGCCTGGCCAGCATTTATTGCCCATCCCTATTTGCCCTTCAGATGGTGGTGGTGGTGAGCTCCCTCCTTGAACCATTGCAGTCCATGTGGTGCTGGTACACCCACAGTGCTGTTAGGGAGGGAGTTCCAGGAGTCTGACCCAGCAACAGTGAAGGAACGGCGATATATTTCCAAGTCAGGATGGTGAGTGACTTGGAGGGGAACTTCCAGGTGGTGGTGTTCCCATGTGTCTGCTGCCTTTGCCCTTCTAGATGGTAGTGGTCGTGAATTTAGCACGTGCTGTCTAAAGGGCCTTGGTGAGTTCCTGCAGCGCATCTTGTAGATGGTACACACTGCTGCTACTGTGTGTCAGTGGTGGTGGGAGTGAATGTTTGTGGATGCATTGCCAATCAAGCGGGATGCTTTGTCCTGGACGGTGTCAAGCTTGTTGAGTGTTGTTAGAGCTGCACTCATCCAGGCAAGTGGACAATGTTCCATCACATTTCTGACTTGTGCCTTATAGATGGTGGACAGTTTTTGTGTCAGGAGGTGAGTTACTTGCACAGGATTCCTAGCCACTGACCTGCTCTTGTAGCCACAGTATTTATATGGCTAGTCCAGTTCAGTTTATAATCAATAGTAACCTCCAGAATGTTGATAGTGTGGGATTCAGCTATGGTAATGCTATTGAATGTCAAGGGATGGTGGTTAGATTCTCTCTTGTTGAAGAATGTCATTGCCTGGCACTTGTGTGGCACAAACATTACATGCCACTTGTCAGCCCAAACCTGAATATTGTCTAGGTCTTGCTGCATTTGGACATGGACTGCTTCAGTATCTGAGGAGTCGTGAATGGTGAACATTGTGCAATCATCAGTGAACATCCCCACTTCTGACCTTATGATGGAAGGAAGGTCATTGATGAAACAGCTGAAGATGTTGGCCCTAGGACACTACCCTGAGGAACTCTTGCAGTGATATCCTAGAACTGAGATGGTTGACCTTCAACAACCATCTTCCTTTGTGCTAGGTATGACTCCAGCCAGCAGAGAGTTTTCCCCCTGATTCCCATTGACTCCAGTTTTGCTAGGACTCCTTGATGCCACTCTTGGTCAAATGCTGCCTTGATGTGAAGGGCAGTCACTCGCACCCCACCTTGGGAGTTCAGGTCTTTTGTCCATGTTTGAACCAAGGCTTTAATGAGATCAGGAGCTGAGTGGCCCTGGCAGAACTGAAACTGAGCATCAGTGAGCAAGTGCCGGTTGATTTCACTGTTGATGACCCTTTCCAAACTTTACTGATGATCGAAAGTAGGCAGGTTGGATTTGGCCTGCTTTTTGTGCAATGGAAAATCGATGAAGTAAAGGGCTGTGAAACCCTGGTGTTATTTGTCAACTGTAACATTAGTTGAGACTAAAAAAGAATGTAAGAATAAAATACTGGTCTGGACATGGATGTTGGACAGACAAAATGTTAAAAAATATAGTTGTCGGGAGCCAGATAGTGCAATGTTCACTTCTGGGCACTAGGATACATTGGTCTTGGAGCGAGTGCAGTGTAGATTTACCAGAATGATACCTCAACTCCAAGTGTTAAATTACAATGAGGGATTCCACAAACTCGGGTTGCATTCCCCAGAATTTAGAAGGTTAAGGGATGATTTCCTCAAAATTTTCAAGGGATGAAGCGGAACAGATAGGGTAGATAGAGAGAAATTATTTCTGCTAGTTAGGGACTTCAGCACTTAGGGACATTAGAATGCAAGAACTAAGAGCATGTGTAGGCCGTTTGTCTCCTCAAGCCTATTCCACCATTTGATAAGATCAGGACTTATCTGATTGTGTTTCAACTCCACCTGTCTGCCCCTCATAACCCTTGACTCCCTGGTCCAGCAAACATCTATCTAACTCAGCCTTAAATATATTCAATAACCCAACCTCCATGCTCTCTGGGGAAAAGAATTTACCATACTAACAGCTCTCTGAGAGAAAAAAATATTCTCCTTTTCTCAGCCTTAAATGGGAAACCCCTTATTTTTAAACTGAGTCCCCTAGCTTTAGTCTCTCCCACAAGGGGAAATATCCTCCCAGCAACCACCCTGTCAAGCCTCCTCAGGATCTTATATGTTTCAATAAGCTCACCTCTCATTCTTCTCAACTCCAACGAGCCTGCTCAACCTTTCCTCATAACATAATTCCTTTGCCCCAGGTTATCAGTCAAGTGAACCTTCTCTGAATTATGTCGATTGCAATTATATCCATTCTTAAGCAAGGAGACCAAAACTGTTCACAGTACTCCAGATGTGGTCTCACCAAGGCCCTGTACAACAGCAGTAACATTATTTTTATATTCAGTTTCCCTTGCAATAAATGCCAAAATTCCAGTTGCCTTCCTAATCACCTGCTGTAACTGCATACTAGCTTTTTGTGACTCATGCACCAGGACATCCAGGTCCCTCTGTAACATAGAGGCCTGGAATTTTACCTTTGGTGTGCGGGCGTGCGTCCCGACATCAAGGCGCACTCGCGCGATATTTCGTTCGGCGGGCGCGTGCCAGAGTCGGCTGCGCGTCCGCCGACAATTGAAAAGCCTGTTAAGGCCATTAGGGGCCTAATTAACTTGAAATTTAGGCCACCCATCCAACCTACTGGTCGGCGGCAGGCGACAAGGCCAAGCGGCCTTTACATTATTTAGGAAACCTCATCCATGAGCGGGATGAGGTTTCCTAAAGTTATTGCAAATTAAATAAAAGCTTTCTTTTGAAATTAAAAATATGCCCCACCTTGGGTGACACAGTCACGTGAGGGGACATGTTTCATTGAATTTTTTATTGGATTTATTAATTTTTTCAAAAAGCGTTTCGATTCCCCCCTGAGGCAGCTCCACGCCTCGGGGAGATTGAGGCGCTCTTTCCCGCGCCTGCGCGAACTGAGTGCCAGGCCCACTCTCCCTCCTCGTGAAGTCAGAGCGTGGGGAGCCGATCGTGGGCGGCAGTCGACTCCCTGACCGCGCCCGTCCGCTCTCACCGGGCCCACCCGCCACGAGAAACCTTCAGGCCAGAGTTCTGCAGTCTCTCTCCGTTCAAGTAACACACGGCTTTTCAATTCTTCCTGCCAAAGTGGACGAGTTCACATTTTCCCACATTATACTCCATCTGCCAAATTTTTGCCCACCTACCTAAATCCTTCCGTAGACAGGTTACGTGCTATTGACAACTTAGTTTCCTGCCTGTAGTAAAAACAGAAGATGCTGGAAAAACTCAGCAGGTCTGACAGCGTCGGTGCAGAGAGAAGCAGAGCTAACATTTCGAGTCCATATGGCTCTTCTTCGGAGCTCTGAAGAAGAGTCATACGGACTCAAAACATTAACTGTCCTATCTCTCAGGGGTTCCTATCTCAAATGTACTTGCTTAGTCTTAATCCAGCCCCTTCTGGACATGTGTCCAGAGTGTTAAGTTGGCATTAATTGGCAAAATCACACAGGTCAGCTGGCATGGGAAAAATGTCACATTGGAGCAGTGGCTTTGTTCTTAGAGGTTGAGGTTTATGCCTGCTGTCAGCAGAAGGAATTTGACTGGTGCTCTGAGTCTAAAATCTCTCACTTTATTTAAACGGTTGCACCGTGCAGTACTGAGGGAGTGCTGCATGGTCAAAGGTGCCGTCTTTTGGATGAGATGCTAAACTGCCCTTCTCAGGTGAACATAAAAGATCCTACATCATTATTTTGCAGAAGAGCAGGGGCGTTCTCCCTTGTGTGCTGGGTCAATATTTATCCCTCAGTGTCCACATCAAAAACAGATTATCTGCTCATAATCACTTTGTTGTTTGTGGGAGCTTGCTGTGCACAAATTGGCTGCTGCATTTCCTACATTAGAACAATGACTACACTTTCAAAGTACGTCATAGGCAATAAAGCACTTTGGGATGTCCCAAGGTCATGAAAGGCACTGTAAAAATGTAAATCTTTATTTTTAATGCTGACATTAAGTAGTTGAAATGGAATGGAATTTTTTCCCCAATATTCCTCCTCACCTAAAAGCTTAAAGAAGAAAAGAAAACCTACTTGCGCCAATATTGATAGTTCCCAATTGAATCAAGTGCTGATTAGGTTAAAAAGAAGATTATAGGGAGTGAGCGCAATGTCTTTTGGACACCCAAAGCTCTAAAAGATTTTAACCATGTCTGAAAGGAAGAGTGAAATATTCTAACATTTAATATTCCTCCACACGTAGTTTTTGATTATTACTCTGAAGTCATGCCAAGTCACCTGACAAAGTTCCAACAACCAGACATTTACAGAGCTGACTGCTTCCCTTTCAATCATTCCCATTACAAGATGAGTTAACAAGCTGTTCATCTTTTCACGGGCAGATGTTGGTAACAGGAATCATTGAATCAGAGAATGATGCAGCATAGAAGGAGGCTATTTGACCCATTGTGCCCGAGCTGGCTCTTCGTTCCACTTACCTTGCTCCTTCCCCATAGCCCTGCACATTTTCCCCCATCCAATATTTATCCAATTCGCTTTTGAAAGTGACTATTGAATCTGTTCCAAGAACCCTTTCAGGCAGAGCATTCCGGATCGTAACAACTCACTGCATAAATTTCTTTTCCCTCATGTCACCTCTGTATCTTTGGCCAATTTTAGCTCTTTAATCCGAGAAAGGAAATGTCTCCACTCATTTGTCTGACTAATAATTTGATAGCACCTTCACTTCTGACCTCCTGCTGCAGCACAGCAGGGAAAATGTCTTTAGTAATCCTAAGTGACCATTTGGTGCATTTTTCTCCGAAATTAATGCAAGCTCTACAGACATTACTCACTGGGCAGCGCGCACATCAAATAACCTTCAGGTCAATGAAGACATTGTGTATTTCTGTGCCGCCTGTATTCTCTGAATTAAAAACAACCCACAATCATGTTAGATTTTTATTTCTGCAGCTGAAATGTAACTGCCACCTTCGAATGGGCAAGATTTGAATCTCACTCTCTAATTAAAGCCATCGTGACTAAATTGCCAACAAGTTAGATCCAGAATTATGAGGTGAGATATGAAAAGCTAATTGCAAATGAATACTATTTGCTTGAGATTAAACTTCAATTTAGAGGTGATAGAGGTTTCAAAAATTAAGACAGGTTTAGATCAGGTAGACAAGGTAAAGCTGATGGTACAAGGCTAGGGGACACAGACTGAAGGCTTTGAGCCAGAGATGTGAGGGAGAGCTTTTTTACACAGTAAAGGTAATGACCTGGAACTCGCTGCCTGCTAGGGTGATGGAAGCAGAGACAATGGATGATTTCAAAAGGAAATTAGATGGGACCTTGAGAGAAAAAGAAACCTTGCAGAGCTATGAGGATAATATGGAAAATGGAACTGAATGGATTGCTCTAAAGAGAGCCATCATGGACTCATTGGGCTGAACAGCTTCCTTTTGTGGCATAATGACTCTAAGGGCTACATATTATTGGGCAGGGCCACGTAAAAGTCAGGGGTGAGCACACCTTTTCTTTGCCAGCTCGCCCCACAGCCATTTAATGGTTGTTGGGCCATTAGTTGGCTTCAGGACACAGAGTTGTATAGAGAGACTCAAGTAGAAGAGCATGAAGTTCGCTCCTGGTCTGGGCTGTACTTTATACATATGTATATAGTTATGTGTTATGAATAAATACTACTGTTCAGCCTTACAAGCCTCTGTGAGACCTACTGGACAACATGGGGGCAGCAAATGTATGAAAGAAGAACCGAAGAAGCTGGTGAAGGACCCGGTATCTGAAAAGCTAAAGGTACAGCCTCCCGGCCTTACTGAAGTGCACCTGAACCAAAGATGCAGCTGGAGATCACCTAAAAAGAAGCCCCATTGCAGGCGTGGATGTTGAAGGGCAGAGGAAAAGTCCGCCGAGCAGCTGAAGGACTCCACCAGAGCACATGGACGTCCGTTGTGAATCCCCATCGATTGCAGAGTCAAAGGGCCTAGCAAAGGTGAGCAAAACATTCGGTTCGAAGGCTGACCTAGCCCTTAAAGTTCTTCAGGCTGTTGGTCAGTTGGGTACAGGCTATTTTGTTGGTCACTGTGGCCAGCCCGGGTTCAGTGTTGGCCCATATCACATGGTGGCCGAGCTCCATTGAGGAAAAGGTTTAAAAACTCAGCAAAGCGGCAAATCATCTTTTAATATCCCTAACACACTCCGAAAACATCCTACAAGGCCCAAAACTTTGATTAGAAAATTCGCTAAAAAAAAATCAATCCCTTTGAGGTTGGGTCCGTGATCCCCAAAACCTGACAAGCGTGGGAAGAAGCACTGAAAATACTCTTACTGCAGCACCATCTTTAAAAGTAAAACAGCATTTAATGCTGTGCTCCGCTGAGCTCAAAATTAACCATGGATAATAAATCAACCCTTCAAAATCAATTTGAAGATAAGAAGATGAGAAATAGGAGCAGGAGTAGGTCATTTGGCTCCTCAAGCCTGCTCCGCCATTCAATAAGATCATGCCTGATCCACCCCAGGCCTCAACTCCTCTTTTTGTGCCAGCTCCTCTTAGCTCTCAACTCCCTGATATTTTAAAAATCTATCTACCTTCCTCTTTAAATACTTCCAGTGATCTAGCTTCCACAGCTCTCTGAGGTAGAGAACTCCAGACATTCACTACCCTCTGAGAGAAGAAATTCCTTCACATCTCAGTTTTAAATGAGCGTCCCCTTATTCTGTAACTATTTCCCCTAGTTCAGGATTCCCCCACAAGTGGAAACATCTGCTCAACATCTACCCTGTCAAGCCCCCACAGAGTCTTGTACGTTTCAATAGGATCACCCCTCATTCTTCCAAACTCCAATGAATAAAAGCTGACCTGTTTAGCTGTTCTTGATAAGTCAACCCCTTCATCCCAGGAATCAGCCTAGTGAATCTCTTTTGAACTGCCTCCAATACGGGGACCAAAACTGTACTCCAGGTGCGGCCATACCAACACCCTATACAGTTGTAACAAAATTTCCCTATTTTTAATCTCCAACTCCCTAGCAGCACAGGCCAAAATTCCATTTGCCTTCTTAGTTACTTGCTGCACCTGCATGCTATCATTTTGTGTTTCATGCACAAGAACACTCAGATCCCTCTGTGCTGCGCTTTTTCGAATCTCTCTCCATTTAAATAATTATCTGCCTTTTGATTCTTCCTATCAGAGTGCATGATCTCACGCTTTCCTACATTAAACTCCATCTGCCAAGTTTTTGTCCACTCACTCAACCTGTCTATATTTCCTTGTAAGTTCCTTATGTCCTCATTCCAGTGGGTAGCCATAAGTGGGTCTTTTTCTGGTTGGCAGGATATGATGAGTGGTGTGCACAGGGATTAGCGCTGGGGCCTCAAATTGTTACAATTTATGTAAATGACTTGGATGCAGAGACAGATGGTAAGGTTGCTAAATTTACTGATGACACAAAGATAGGTAGGAAAGTAAATTGTAAGGAGGGTGTAAGGAGGCTGCAAGGTGACATAGGTAACTTAAGTGAATGAGAAAAGACCTGGCAAATGGAGTATAATGTGGGAAAATGTGTAATTGCCCATTTTGGCAGGAAGAATAAAAAAGAAGTATATTACCTAAATGGTGAGAGTTTGCAGAGCTCTGAGTTGCAGAGGGATCTGGGTGTTCTCGTGCATGAATCACAAAAGGTTAGTATGCAGGTACAGCAAGTAATTAGGAAAGCTGATAGAATGTTGTTGTTTATTGTGAGGAGAATTGAATACAGAAGTAAGGAGGCTATGCTTCATTTGTACAGGGCGCTGGTGATACCACATCTGGAGTATTATGTACAGTATTCGTCACCTTATTTAAGGAAAAATATAAATGCATTGGAAGCAGTTCAGAGAAGGTTTACTAGGCTAATACCAGGAATGGGCAGGTAGTCTTATGGGGAAAGATTGGACAGGTTAGGCTTGTGCCCACTGGAATTGAGAAGAGAAATAGGTGACTTGTTTGAAACCTTTAAGATCCTGAGGGGTCTTGACAGAGCGGATGTGGAGGGGATGTTTCCTCTTGCTGGATAATATAAAACTAGGGGATGTGGTTTAAAAATAAGGGGACACTAATTTAAGACAGGGATGAGAAGACTTTTTACTGTCAGAGGGAGGTTGTGAGTCTTTGGAACTCTTCCTCAAAAGGCAGTGGAAGCAGAATCTTCGAATATTTTCAAGGCAGAGCTTAATAAATTCTTGGTTGACCAGGGGGTGAAAGTTTATCGGGGGTAGTCAGGGGGTTACAAGCAGATCGGCCATGATATTATTGAATGGTGGAGCAGGCTCGAGAGTCTGAGTGACTTACTCCTGCTCCTAGTTCGCATGTTTGTATGTATATACGTACATACATATGTTCGTATGTATCCCAGAACCACTTGGTATGGTGACAAGCAAATATTCAAAATTTTGCATGTAATCTGAAACCAATCCATTTCTCTCTTAAACAGGGGTGCCTGTGTTGCGCTTAACATCCTCTAAACAGTGGAAGATGTCAAAACAATCTCTGTCATCAACCACACGGAAGTTCCTGAGAGGTCCACCAGTCTTCACTCATCGCAGAACCGCTTTGCCCAACTCCCTTGCAGGTGGCAGAAGCTCCTCCTGGTCAGGCCAGCCAAACCATCAGATAAGTGCCAGCATAGTTTAAGTGGAAGACGCATGTGAGAATGACCAGCAACAGAACGATGAGCCCCACCCTCAAGCTCAAACGGTTGGTGTCACACAACCTGGGAACACCGGGGCAATGAAATGGCAATTCCCAGCAGAAACTGACGGCAGCAAGATCATGCTGGAGCAGGAGTGTAAAGACCATCAACAAACCAGAGCACACCTCAGTGAGGTACAAGGGTGCAGGAAAGAACGCAGTGTGGCAATGAAAGCCAAACTGCAGGTTGAGCTCATGGATAAGGAACATTCAAACGGAATGGAGATACACCTTCAACTCCCAGGAAGATCATGGCACACCCCACGGAAGAAGAAAACCTGTGTTCATATTCTGAAGGAATGGAGCGAACACTCCCTCCAGGAGGAATGGGACAAGCTTAAGGTGTTCGAACAAAGCAAGTGGTTGTTGATAAGGAAAAGTGCAACTCCAAGGAGCACAATATATAAATCAGATGGAGACAACCAAACACTGGAAACTCAGAATACTACGATTTTAACTCCGAGCCAACAAAGCTTACCCAAAGCAACTGAGCCTACCGCTCTTCCAAGTGTGGCCAGAGTGGGATCTGGAGGAGTTGCCAAGTCTCCAGACTGTCTGAAGTTATAAAGCCAGAGACTTCAGGGTGGGGTGGTAAGGGGGGGTGGCGAAGGGGTAGCATGTAAATAAAGTTTGTACTGTATGTTTGTACTGTTGGGTAAAGACTTGGGGGAGGTGTGGCATAAGGGCGTTTGGCATAGCAAGAGTTAATGTGGCACTGGAGAACAGCACCGCGCACAGTATGATGTAGAGAGACACATGACAATAGACAGGAGGCAGACTTGTAAGGAGAGACTCAAGTAGAAGAGCATGAAGTTAGCTTCTAGTTTGGACTATACTTTGTAGATATGGATGCAGTTATGTATTAACAATAAACACTGTTCAATCTTACAAGCCTCCGAATGTCTTCATGAGGCTTTCTGAACAAACCATTACAACAAGGATGTGAGTTACTCAACATAGAATACTCAGCCTCTGACCTGCTTTTGTAGCCACAGTATTTATATGGCTAGTCCAGTTCAGTTTCTGGTCAATGGTAACCCCCAAGATGTTGATAGAGGAGGATTCAGGAATGGTAATGCCATTGAATGTCAAGGGGAGATGGTTAGATTCTCTCTTGTTGGGGATGATCATTGCCTGGCAGTTGTATGGTGCAAATGCTACATGCCACTTAATAGCCCAAGCCTGAATGTTGTCCCAGTCTTGCTACATATAGACACGGACTGCTTCAGTATCTGAGGAGATGCAAATTGTGAGCAGATTAGTGCTGAGTAAGTGTTGCTTGATAGCACTGTTGATGACCCCTTCCATCACTCTGCTGATGATTGAAAGTGGACTGATGGCAGTACTTGGCTGGGTTGGATTTGCCTTGCTTTTTGTGGACAGGACATATCTGGGCAATTTTCCACATTGCTGGGTAGATGCTAGTATTGTAGCTACACTGGAACAGCTTGGCTAGGGGCATGGATGATTCTGGAGCAGAAGTCTTCAGTGCTATTGCTGGAATACTGTCAGGGCCCATAGTCTTTGCAGTATCCAATGCCTTCAGCCATTTCTTGATATCATATGGAGTGAATTGAATCAGGTATAGATTAATCATTCCCATTGTTCATACCGTTATCTTTCTCATACTTCAGTCTTTGCCTAATGGATGCAGCTACGTAAAGTAAAATGTCACCAAGCTGTCAAGTCTTCATTCAGCATCACAATCACTGTGTACTGTAAGTCAACCTGATTGATGGGTTATTGTATTAAATTCTGAAAATGTGCACAGTATTTCAATCCTGTGCCATGATTCAATACACATTCGGAGTGACATTACACTTGAGTACTACACTGCATGGTTTGATGGGCAGCTGCCAGCACCATGCTATATAGTCGCCTGCATCTTGCTGTGTGTCACGCTTTTTTTAATGGCATAACATTGTGTATAGAACTTTGCACTTACTATGAAAAGTTATTTTTTAAACTGGATATGGGAGACTTCCCACAGTTAGATTGATATCTTAAACTTAAACTAATACTTTGTGCATCAAAATAGCTCTGTATCTGATTTGCTGCAAATGTGGTTGTACCGTGTAACCGTAAATCGCTCAACTTTACTGTTCCCATTCCAATTCTACCTTTTTCTCAAGTCCGCACACAATGAAAGAAGCTTGTTTTAATTGGGTTACAGGCAAAGATGCCCAATTTGACCAAAACATCAATCTTGTATGCAGAAAGGTTCAAGCATATGCAGAGAGAGGTTGAATAAGTACAAAAATGGTTTGATTAAAGAGGCAAATTGTAAGATTGTCACATATTACATAAATTGTGTTGAGCAATTGTTTCCAAACTATTGTTATTTTAAACCTGTTTTGCCACCTCTCCCTTAATTCCACCTTGTTTCAGATGGAAGGGGGGGGGGGGTTTTATTATTTGCTCATTGGATGTGAATGTCACTGACAAGGCCAGCACCTGTTTGTCTTCCTAATTGCCCTTGAGAAGGTGGTGGTGAATTGCCTTCCAGAACCTTTGCAGTCCATGTGGTGTACACCACAGGGCTGTTAGGGAGGGAGTTCCAGGATTTTGACCCAGCGACAGTGAAGGAACAGCGATATAGTTCCAAGTCAGGATGGTGAGTGACTTGGAGGGAATCATTCAGGCGGTGGTATTCCCATGAATCTGCCACCCTTGTCCTCCTTGATGGTACAGAATGCAGGCTTGGAAGGTGCTGTTGAAGGAGGCTTGATGGGTTGTATCAAGTATTATAAATAGTTTTAGGCAGGCCAGATGGGCCAGAGGTCTTTTCCTATCTGTCATTATTCATATGTTTGTAAACTTAAAAACCATCAAGCACATGGGTATCTATAAAGACCATAAAGGGAAAATATTTTTCGATTGTGGGGCTAAACTGACATTTTCCCCCGGTTGTGGGGGGGGAACTGTGGGAATGGATGCCAGTGGCCGGCTTTCTGATCGGCACCCCCGCTTGGGGTGGGGCGCCTCCACTTTACGTGGGTGGGCCAATTAAGGCCCGCCCAGCGTGATGTGTGCCAGGAAGCGCTATGCATCCCTGTGCAGGGGGGGGGGGGGAGGGTGGGGAGGAATTCCCTGAGCCAGGAGCGCACTCTTTCACGCATGCATGCACAGATCTCCCTGAGGCTAAGTGCTGCTCAGGGAGATTGGCTCCGATTCAAAAGTTAACAAAAGGTAATAAAAAAATTTCCCTGACGTGTCCTCTCATGTGACGCTGTCACATGAGTTGCGATATGTCCTTAACATTTTTCTAAACATTTGATACAAATTTAAAAACCCTCATGAAACCTCATCCCGCCCGTGGATGAGGTTTCGTGCTTTTTCCAAGGCTCGCCTCTGCTCCCGTCTGCTCGCCAGCCTTAAGGTTGGACGCGCAGGTCCAGCAATCAGGTTAATTAGTTTTTTAATGGTCTTAATAGGCTGTTGACAGTTTGGCAGGCATGCAGCCGAATCGGCTGCGTGCCTGCCGAACTGAAAGTCTAAATGACGCAGGGTGACGTCGGGATGCATGTCCGAAGTATCCCTGCATCA
Source organism: Carcharodon carcharias (assembly GCF_017639515.1). Lineage (NCBI taxonomy): Eukaryota > Metazoa > Chordata > Chondrichthyes > Lamniformes > Lamnidae > Carcharodon > Carcharodon carcharias. Next base: position 182,771,424 of record NC_054470.1, read on the forward strand.
TTTGACGCGTTGGCGAGCAGGCCCCGACCCCGCTTGCCAACCGGAAAAACCTGCCCATAGATGCAAGGGGCCAATTTTCCTACTTACCCCCCCCCCCACCTTTTCTGTGGGGGACCCTTGCTTGCAGATTCTTTGGAAGATTGGGTTAACCATTGGAAATGCTAATTATTTTTCCAGCAGAAGAGGATCCTCACCAGAAGGCTAAAGACTAAAGCAGGATTGTTTTAGAAGCTGCTTATGGTGCTGGCTGCACAAACTGTGTGAGTCTTTGGTGAAAAATGGTCTATTTAAAGGGCTACCAATTGACGTTAAGCTCTGCTGGCTGGCCTCCCATGTTTGACTCTCCATTGACTGGAGGTCATCTAAAACTCAACTGCCTGTGTCCCTCCTCACAGCAATTCCATTCACCCATCACCCCTGAGCACACTGACATAGACTGGTCCTTGTTCAAGCAATGCCTTGATTTAAAAGTTCTCATCCTTGTTTTCAAATCTCTTCATAGCTTCACCCCTTCCTAGCTTTGTAATTTACTCCAGCCCCACAAACCTCCAAAATCTCTGTGCTCAAATAATTCTGGCCTCTTGCGCACCCATGATTTTAATCACTCCACCATTGGTAGCTGTGCCTTCCACTGCTTTAAGAAACTTCTTAAAATCTATCTCTTTGACCAGGCTGTTGGGCATCTGCCCTAATATCACCTTACGTGGCTTGGTGTCTAATTGTGTTCAAAAGTACATTTGTGAAGTACCTTGGGACATTTTATTGCATTAAAAAAGCTATGTAAATATAGCATTGTTGTTCTGGCCTGGACTGGTCTGTCTTTTGCATACTCTCCTCCCTCCACATAAACAAAGAAAAACTCTTTAGCGTTGCTGTAAAAACTGACATGCTATTGAAGCTTTTCATTTTGCACTCATCATGACAGATGCAAGAATGCCAGATTTCAAACCGAGTAACAATTTATCCTTCACAAGGGAGGATGCTGATTGGTCAGCAAGTTGACTCTGATTGGTCATGGCATTGCCATGGAGAATGCACCAGAGAACTACTGTCCCCCATGCTTTTGTTTAATTCAAAAAAATCTTTGAGCCAATGGTCATTCACCATGAATATAACATTTACAAGCCATTACAGCATCTTGAGGTGGCAGCAGTTTTTTGAATATGAATATAGATTTTGCTATCAAAATAATGGTGAGGCTAATGGTGTTCACTATTGTTGAACATAAGTATGACAGCAACTTCAGATGAGGGGCAGGTGTGTAGTTAACTGCCAGTACCAAAATATTGCTGTCCACATTGGGGAGTTCCGTGGTTAGCTTTGCGAAAATCTCATCTCACTGTCTGCCTCACCATTAAAATATATTGAATGGTGTGAAATTGCTGTATTGGTATGGTAGATACAAACTAAACTCAACAGAGGAAGTTAAGTGTTGCCATTACAAGTTAACAGCATGACAACAGTTAATGACTGCCAATCTGCTTTACTGGCACTGGAAAATTAATTATTAAATGTGTGGAGTCTCACTCCTTCATGTATTTAATTGTTGTTGGAGACTCTACAAATTTAAAATTTTACTGTTTTTCACATTTCCTTTCTGTCTCTTTATTCTCCCTCTCTTGATCCAATCTTTCTTTTCCTTTCTTTATTTTCTTATTCAAGTAGTCACTTGGTAGCACAGGACTTGAGTACTGCTGTCAAAGCGATATTTCTTATTCTGAATCTGATTTAAGGTTGAATTTTTCCACTCTAATGGGATACACAGTTGCTTGCCCTGTTCACTCAGGCCTCAGATACCCTGCTTCTCTCGCTGCAACATTAACAGCTCATACTTTCAGCACATAAAAAATGTAAAAACCTGAGATTGATAGATATTCAACCATTTGTTGTTAGATGCCCCACCAAAGCAAGAGCTGGGTCATAGAAACTACAGCACAGTAACAGGCCATTTAGCCCAACTGGTCCATATTTATGCTTTACATACGTCTCCACTCACCCTTCTTCATCTATCCTTATCAGTATGTCCTTCTGTTCCTAGCTCCCTCATACTTATTCACTTTGAGGTTATTCACTTTGGTAAGAAGATAGTATAGCAGATATATTTTAAAAGCATGAAACTTTTAAGTGTTGATGTTCCAAGGGACTTGGGTATACTCATACAAGGAACACAGAAAGTTAGCATGCAGGTATAGCAAGCAATTAGGAAGACAAATGGCATTTTGGCCTTTATTGCAAGGGGATTGGAGTACAAGAATATGAAAGTCTTGCTACAACTATGCAGTGCTTTGGTGAGACCACTTCTGGAGCACTGTGCACGGCTTTGGTCTCCATATTTAAGAAAGGATATGCTTGCACTGGAGGCAGTACTGTGAAGATTCACTAAATTGGTCTCTGGGATGATAGGGTTGTCCTATAATGACAGGCTAAGTAAATGGATCTACACTCTCTGGACTTTAGAACAATGAGAGACAATCTCATTGAAACTTACGAGATTCTGAAGGGGCCCTAGTTATGTCTTTCTCTTTATGGGGTATGCGGAACAGTCCTACTCAGGCCCCCTCCCACAACTCTTTCTCCGGTACATCGATGACTGTTTTGGTGCCACTTCATGCTCTCGTCCGGACCTGGAAAAATGTGTTCATTTACCAGCAGCAGAGATTCTGAAGGAGCTTGACAGGGTAGATATTGAAAAGTTGTTTCATCCGGCTGGGGAATCTAGAACACAGGGGCACAGTCTCAGGATAAGGGGCCAAGTATTAGGGCGGAGAAGAGGAGAAGTTTTTTGTGTTGTGAATCTTTGGAATTCTCTACCCCAGAGAGTTGTGGATGCTCCATTGTTGAAAGCATTTAAGGCTGAGATAGACAGATTTTTGGTCCCTTGGGGAATCAAATGATACGGGGAATGGGCAGGAAAATGGAGTTCAGGCAGAAGATTAGCCATATAATAACAGCAAAATACCGCCGATGCTGCAAATCTGATATAAAAACAGAAAATATGGAAAAAAACTCAGCAGCTCTGGCAGCATCTGTGGAGAGAGACATAGAGTTAACGTATCAAGTCCATATGACTCTTCTTCAGAGCTAAAGAGAAGTAGAAATGTGGTGGATTTTATACTGTTTATGAGGGGTGGAGCAGGAGAAGCAAAATAGAAGGTCAGGAGTAGGTGGGAGCTCAGGAGAGATTGACAAAATGTCATGGACACAAGGCAAAGGGAGTGTCAATGGTAGTGTTAAAGACTAAAGAAGGTGCTGATAGTGGCATAAAGGTAACGGACCTTTGTTCCGCTATTAATACATTCTCCTATCTTACCTTTTATTATAGAAGGTCAGCTATGATTGTATTGAATGGTGGAGCAGACTCAAGGGGCTGTATGGTCTACTCCTGCTCCTATTTCTTACGTTCTTGAGCTCTTGCCTGGCTTCCCCTTAAATGCATCAATGCTAATCAACTCATTTACTCCTTTTGTTAGCAAGTTCCACATTCTCACCGCTCCCTGGGTAAAGAAGGCTGGGATTATCCGTGTCGGCCTGGGTTGTGCGTGTTTGGTGGTGTGAGCGGACAATATGGCAAGAAGGCCAAAAACCATTTTCACGACGTCATGAAACCAGTTTGCGATTGACCACTCAGCCCGTCAATGCCGAGCTGCATTGCCTGCCATTGGATGTCGGGAGCCTCAATGTGAGACGTCAGCATATCGTTATAAGGCCAGCTCGCCGGACTCATCCTGCCCACCACCACCCCCCCATCCCTCCCCCACCCCGCCCCCGCTGGATTGTCAGCCCACGTCGGCAGGAAAATATGCCAGTGCTGAACACGTCTTGGGAACTGTTATGTGCAGATGTCGGGACTTACCGCCAGGGCCTTGTTCACATTGCGGACATCCAAGGAGCAGAAGGTGCTGCAGCCCGACAAGAACAGCACACTGGAGGAGTGTCCATGGCACGCTGGGTGGATTCTCATGGGCATTGGCTCTGCAGTGAAGCAGCCCACGGAAGTTGGAAAGTCACCATTGATGCTCACCATGGATGATGGTCGAGGGGGTGGGAGAGGAAGGTCTAGGATCGACTGGGAGGGGATGAGGTGTCAGGGGGGTGAGATTGGGGAAGGGGAATGAAGGCCAGAGAGTGGGGTTTGGAAGGGGGAATTAAGGTGTCAGGGGGTGAGATTGGGGAAGGGGAATGAAGGCCAGAGAGTGGGGTTTGGAAGGGGAATTAAGGTGTCAGGGGGTGAGGTTGGGGGATAGTGAAGGTGTTAGGGGGGTGAGGTTGGGAGGGGGGAGGGACTATGGTGGAGGAGGGGATAACAGGGTAGAAGATGGAATCTGGGGATGTAGGTGTATGGGAGTGTACGGTGTAAGGGAAGGAGTTTAGAGGGGGGAAGGAGTGTGGCGAGGGGAGGGAACCCATGCAGGAAGGAGTGCTGAGAGGGGAAGGTGTCCAGGGGGAGGAAGGAGCGTGGAGAGGGGAGGGAGTCCAGGGGGAGGAAGGAGTGTGGAGAGGGGAGGGAGTCCAGGCGGAGGAAGGAGTGCGGAGAAGGAAGGAGTCGGGAAGGGGGAAGGAGTAAAGCTGGAGGAGGAAGTAAGGGTGCCTGAGGAAGTCAGGAAGGGGGAAGGAGTAAGGTTGGAGGAAGAAGTGAAGCTGGAGGAAGAGATAAGGCTGGAAGAAGGAGTCGGGAGTGGGGAAGGACTAAGGATGGCAGGAGAAGTGAGGGGTTGTGAGGGAGTCAGAAAGGTGAAGGGACAAAGCGGGGTGTGTGGGAGGAAAAAGGAGAGGGGGATGGCCTGCACACATCGTCGCACTCTGGTGGGCCAGGGTCTCCATGGCATCCAGCATCCTTCCCATGCGGCCTCCATAATCACACATGTGGGCACCACTTCATCAGAGAGCAGGCAGACACACTCCTCCGACTCTCGTGCCACTCTGTTGAAGGCTTCCAACAGCTCTGCATGATGTTCCCATGCCTCCTGATGGATCTCCAGGATAGGTTGGAAGGCTGAATCCAGAGGCTCCTCATCTGACGGATCTCACAGGTGCCTTCTACCCAGCACTTCTCCGAGTGCTGGGAGCTTGGCCGAACTTGCCTCCTCCTGCTGCGGACACATGTCTGTGCAGTGGCCACAAAATTGTGAATGCCAGCCTGCTCTAGACCTAGGTCCCACCGAGGTGTGTGTCTCTGTGCTGGTGCAGGGTGTGGGTAAGCGCTGTGATGGTTCTTCCAGGCTACTTATTTCCAGCTCTTCAATGGAGGAGGAGGCCCCTTGGCTGGAGGTGAGGACCTGGATGGAGCTGAGAGACTGGCTGGCTGAGGGCGTCAGTCGCTTGACAGAGCTCCCTGTGAACCAAAGTAGAGATAATTAGTGAATGGCAGCAGAGTCAAAGCAGGAGAGTGAGCACTCACATTTGTGTTGAGAAAGGGATGATGTGGTGCAGAATCCTCACATGGGTGTTCGCCGCTGACCTCAATATCACCACAGGCACAGTTCATGTCGTCACCAATCAGCACCATGGGAAGCGCCTCAAAATGAGTGAAGGGCCTAATGTGGACCACCCCAACCCCAATCTGGGACCTCTCCCTGTTGATGTGAGCCAGCTTCTCCTGCATGAAAACAGATGGAGAGAGTGTGAGCAGGACACATGGGACTGAGTGGAATGTTTGTGTGGTGAGCGGAGCCATGGACAGGATGAGGACGCGAGCTCCAGAGGAGATGAGCCTGATGGAGACGTCAGGGTGTGTGTGAGTTAGTGGTGTTGTCCCTTCAGCTGTGGGTTCCTGTGGATGTGTGATGGGTTTGTGAGTGTGTGAGTTGAGAGCGATGAGAAGAGTGAGTTAAAAGCAAAATACTGCAGATGCTGGAAATCTGAAACAAAAACAAAAATTGCTGAAAAAACTCAGCAGGTCTGACAGCATCTGTGGACAGGAAGACAGGATTAACGTTTCGAGTCCATATGACTCTGATGAAGGCACAACATCAGGGCCTCACTCTGCTTCTACGAATATGCCATTCAGCCTTTCCAGTCTGTTCCACAATTCAGTTAGATCATGGCTGATCTGTGTCTTCACTCCAGCCACCTGCTTTGGTTCCGTAACCCTTAATACTCCCAAATGGTCAACATCAATCAATCTCGGTCTGCAGGGTGCCTAGAGAGCTTAGTCTAATTCAGGTAAGTCAAGACATGGCCAGACTGCTATTTCAAGTAAAGGTAAGATTGATTAACTCAGATTAAATATCCGTTTGTGGGGGACAGCTCGAGGTTTATCCTACCCTTTGTAAGAAGCAGTGGTCCCTGGTATCACCCCTTAGGGACATAGCTCTAATTTTAAGCCCAACAGAGGAAATAGTTTCTCTCTATCTACCCCATTAACTCCTTTAGTCATCAAAAACACCTCAGTTTGATCACCCTTTAATCTTCTACACTCAAAGGAGTACAAGCCTAGTCTAAGCAACCTTTTGGGACATGGTAGCATAGTGGCTATGTTAATAGATTAATGATCCAGGAGAATAATCATCATCAACACAGCAGCTGGGGACTTTAACTTTAATTAGTTAAATCAATCTGGAATAAAAAGCTATTATCAGTAATTGGTAACCAGTAAATAATAACACTCTTGCCTCTGAGTTAGAAGATTGTGGATTCAAGTCCCACTCCTGGACTTGAGTAAAAATGATCAGGTTGCCACTTCAGTGCAGTACTGAGGGAGTGTTGTACAGCTGAAGGTGCTGCACTTTTGCATGATACATTAAACTGAGGCCCCATCTGTTCTCTCAAGCAGATGTAAAAGATCCCATGGCATTATTTCAGAGGACAGCAGTGAGTTTTTCCGGTGCCCTGGTCAATATTTATCCCTCAATTAACAGTGCAAAAATCAGATAATCTGTCATTATCACATTGCTGTTTGGGGGAGCTTGCTGTGCGCATATTGGCTGTCGTGTTTCCTATATTTCTACAATGATTACACTTTAGAAGTACTTCATTGGCTATAAAACACATTGGGATATCTTGTGGCTGTTAAAGGGGCTATATAAATGCAAGTCTTTTTTTTAATCATGAAATATTGGATTGTTGCAAAAACCCATTTGGTTTACTATTGTCCTTTAGGGAAATAAAACTCCCAATTCTTACCTAGTTTGTCCCAAATGTGAATCCAGACCCATAGTAACATGGTCGAATCACAATCTGAAATGGCCAAGCAAGCCACTCAGTTGTATTCAAGAAGGCAGCTCACCTTCTCAAGGGCAACTAGGGATGGACAATAAATGCTGGCCTAGCTAGCGTATCCCATATGCTGTGAATGAATTTTTAAAAATTCTCATAATTTAATCCTCTTAGCTTAGTATTAAGTCCAGTTCACCAATCACCCCTGTGTTTGCTGACCTGCATTGGCTTCTGGTTAAGCAATGTCTCGAATTTAAATTGTCATTCTTATTTTCAAATCCTTACACGGCCTCATCTCTCCATATCTCGGTAACCTTCACCTGCAACCCTCCAAGATATTTGCGCTCCTCCAATTCAAGCCTAATCACTACCATTGGAGGCCATGCCCGGGATTCCCTCTCTAAATTTCTCCACTTTCTACCTCTCTGTCCTCCTTTAAGACGCTCCTTAAAACCTACCTCAGACAGAGGATAGAGAAAATGTTGTAAGAACACTCTGAAGGCATCATTGAAAAGGGGACAAATTAACATCAGAGCGGGGGGAAGAATTTGCCGTAAACTGTGCCATGTGGCGGAACCTCATCCAACAAGTGGCAACAGAGTCAAAAACTGACCACATAAACTCTACTGCGGAGAAGTACCAAAAGTGTAATGAGAGAGAGAAGAACCCTCTCTCGAGAATCTTTCTTCCTCAGGGCCACTCTTGTCCTCTCTGCCCAAAGGTCTGTGGCTCTAGGGTTGGCCAGCGGAGTCGTCTGAGGACACACAGATCATGAAGCCTGGCAGACACCATCCTTGTTTGGAGGGGCTGATGCTGGTAATGAAAGCCTACCTGTTTGACCAAGCTTTTGGTCATTTGTCCTAACGTCTCCTTATGTGACTCAGTGTCAAATTGTGCTTGATAACATTCCTGCAAAGAGCCTTGGGACGTTTTACTATGTTGGAGAAAGTTGTTGTATCTTTCTGCTGAATCTGCAATGCTTCTCTTCCAATGTCACAGGTTATGCAATTCCTTCCTTCCCTGGAGTGGAAAGCATTCCATCCTCCAGCACGGACACATCTCACTTCAACCCACAGAGAACGCACACGAGATAAGGTTCTGTCTCCTGCCGCTTATTGTAATGTCCTCTGCATTTAATACATCCCTTTGACCCAGTAATCTCATGGCATTTTACTAATTAATTCTATTAATAACATTGTAATTTCGAGAAGTAACTAATCACAATATTAACTCATATCAATGCATTTATATTTCGATGTAATTTTGTGATCAAACAGATGATTATCACAGTAATTATTTTGCAGTGCATTGATAAAAACATTCCTGCTGCTCCACACTGTCCATTGACTAGTATGCCAGCCATGCTGGGAAGCTATACAAAACTAACTTACTTTGCAATGACTATCACGTTTGTGTACCCATATTCTTTATTAGTATATGGGGGATGGCAGCACAGTAGGAATGTCACCAGTAACCCAGAGGCCTAGAGCAGCAGGAGATCAAGTCCCACCAAGCAGCAGGAAAGGCATTTAAATTAAATTAGTTAATAAATCTGGAATAAAATGCTAGTCTAATTAACAATGATTATAAAACTACTGGATTGTCGTAAAAAAAAACTATCTGGTTCGCTAATGTCCTTCAAGGGAGGAATTTGGCAGTCTAGCCTACATGGGACTCCAGATCCACAGCAATGGGGGTGACTCTTAACTGCCCTCTGAAATTGTTTAGCACTTTATTCAGTTGTATCAAATCTACAGAAAAAAGCACTTTGGGTGTACCTACATCAAAGGATTGCAACGGTTCAAGAAGGTGGCTCACCACCACCTTCTCAAGAGCAATTAGGGATGGTCAATAAGTGCTGGCCTTGCCAGCAACACTTATATCCTAAGAACCAGTAAAAGAATAACAAATTCAGAATCTATTTGCTATTAATACTGAATTAGTAAATTCTACTTGTTTGTAACTTCCTTAAAGTGTTTCATTTCTTCATTACTTGGAGGGAGTTATCCCAGCTCCTTGGAGAAAGAGCAGGGGTGCCTTGAAATCCTTGAAAAGTGTGTCAGGCTGGTTCCCTGCTGTTTTCCCACCTCTTTGGAGGTACCATCTTTTCCCAGGAATGGGCTGCATGCCAGGATGGCAACCCACACTCCAGTGGCCAATTAAGGCCACCAGAGCACCAATTAACCAGCATTTTTTGAGGGCACTGGCATTTTGCTGGAGGTGCACAAGACCCCCAGTATGTCTGCATCTCGTGTACTCACAGGAGGTGAGAGCACAGTAGGAGGTCGGTGGGTCATGGAATGTTTATGCAGAATGATCCTCAAAGAAGCACACTGGTTTCATTCAGCACATATGCAAGGAAATGCCTCCCAGTGGAAATGTTTCCCCTACAGAATGAATCCACCTGGCAGTTCTGGGCTTGGAACTATAAAAATGCAAGTCTTCCTTCTTTTTAATACTACCATGCAGGCATGGACTCGTTGGGCTGAATGACCTCCTTATGTGCTCTAATGACTTTATGACTCTATGACTGTAGGCTAAAACAATGACGCAGCTTCTCGATAGTTGTGCTCGATATTGGTGATTTGACTTTGTATACATCCATCCATTTAGAATTTGCATCTACGATCTATAAAAACATGGTACCTAAGAATGGTCCTACATAATCGATATGTAGTCTAACCCAGGGTTGACCAAGCCACTCCCATGGATGCACTGGAGCTGAAACAGGCAACTTCTGTTGTTGGTGTTGACAATGGAGACAGTGCTTGACCATTCTTTCAATGTCACTGTCAATGCCTGGCCACCAAGACAAAGCTTCATGCAAGCGTTTTCATCTTTGATATGCCTGGATGTGCACTGTGAAGCTCTGTCAGGAGTGGTTCTTTACCTTGTGATGGGATGACAACTCTTGATCCCCACAACAAAAACCCATCTTGACAACTTAACTCTGTTTCTGGCATGGAATGATTTCAACTTTCAGGTACAGGTGAGTTTGGCCATCCTTAAAGTCTCTGACTTTTGACAATATTGGATCTCTGTTCATCCAATTTCTAATTTGCTTCTCATACACAGGTGAAGAATCCAAGAAATTCAGTAATAGCACAATGTCTTATGGAACGGGTGCATGTACGATGCTATCTAGGAGTGGGAGACAACTGAGTGCATCCACATTTGCAATATGTAAGCCAGGGTAATACATAAAGATATATTCATATGCAGATAATATCAGAGCCCAATGTTTGTATTCTTGCTGAGGCTATTGGCAGAATGGCTTTATCCTCACTGAATAAAACCATTAATGGTTTATGGTCTGACACAATAATGAAAGGTCGTCCATGTAGATGGGATTTCTTCACTCCTAATTTCACTGATAAACCTTCCTTTTCTAGCTGGGAATAACCCTTCTCGGCTGTGGAGAGGGTTCTTGAGACATAGCCACTGGGCCTTTCTGATCCATTTTCCATTCTGTGATAACACAGGCTCCCACACCACGAGGGGAGACATCACATGTTAATATCAACTCTTTCGATGGGTCATAGTGTACCAATAAACACGACAAATGCAACAGTTTCTTTACTTTCACAAAATCTTCTTACTGTTATGAAATTCCACGACCTACAGTGATTATTTTTTAACAAGTGTCATTGTGGCAACACCGTTGATAAGTTTGGCAAGAAGTGGCTATAGTAGTTGATCATAACCAGGAAGGGCTTGAGTTCAGTTACATTGGATTGTGATAGTGAATCCTTTATTGCCCAAACTTTCTCTTCTATTGGATGCAAACCCATGGCGTCCACCCTGTGACTCAGGTAAGTAACTCATGGTGTTTGAAATGTGCATATTTCCTTCTTTAACTGTACACTGGCTTCCATGAACCTTCTTAGCATCTCCTCCAAGTTGGCCAAGTGTTTGGTCTCAGTTGACCCTGTGATCAGTACATCATTAAGTATACTACCACTCGGAAGTCCTTTCAAAAGACTTTCCATTGTTCTCTGGAAGGTAGTGCATGCAGACAATACCCCAAAGGATAGGCGAGTGTACTGATAAAGATCCATGTGTGGTAATAGTCAAGTATTCTCTCGGCATGCTATCCAGTTCTAATTATTGGTAGGCATGGCTTATATCCAATCTTGTCTAGGACTTGCCTCCAGCCAGCTTGCCTGTAAGTTGTTTATCCTTGGAATGGGATATTTGACTAGAATTGCTGCCTTATTTATGTCCCCGCAAATGAATATGGTTTGGTTAGGTTTAACCACTGGAACTATGGGTGCTACCCATTCCAAGAATTGGACAGGTTGGATGATGCCCAGTTTTCTAACAGGCACAGTTCTACATTCACCTTCTCCTTCAAAACATAAGGCACAGGTCTGATCTTAAAGAGACGTGGTGTTGCTTGAGGATCCACATATATCTTGGCCTTTTAACTTCCCTAATTCATCCCAAAATACCCTGTTGTATTTCCTTAGCGGTTCAGGAACTCCTCCTGTTTTCAGGTGAAATAGCTCAGACCAGTCAAGCTTGATCTTCTGTAACTAGTCTCAGCCTAAAAGACTGGATCCTTCAGCTTTCACTATTATCACAGGCAGCTGGGCTGTCTGTTGCCTATCAGACGTTGGTACTGTGCCGATGCCCTTTACCTGTGTATACCCTCTCCATTGTACGCCTTTAATTTAGCGGTTGTCCGCTCCAGGTTTATTGGCTGGCTATCTTCATTAAGGTATTTGAAAGTGTGCAGTTTGTAGTTGAGGCACCAGTATCCACCTCCATTATTAACGGCTTCTCAGTAACTTGGATTGTGACAGTGATAGGTTCTGTTTTTACAGCAGTGACGTTACACAGGGAATAAATGTCAGTGTTGGCAGCTTCAGGTTCTGCTGTATTCTTTAATTCGATCATGTTGGTTTGCTGCTTTATGGGCTGTTCCGACTCTTCCCTGCTTTGCCTTATTACATGACCTTTCTTATGGCAGCAGTGGCATTCTACCTCCTTAAATCTGCAGGTGTCCGGTCCGTGGTCACACCCTCCCCATCTACAACAAATTAACCTTGGAGTCACGGCTGAAGTGTTTCTACTAGGCCTTTTCATGCTTCTAACAGTGGACATTGCCTCCCGCTTCGATGCTGTGGGTCTGGTTTTCAAACCACGCTTGGCGGCAGGTTACCCCCCCCTCCCCGCCCACATGAAGAACAATGGCATTTTCCACGTTGCAAAGCCCGCGAGTCTCTCGCAGCGCTCTCCATGGCAAGGGTGACCACTAGGGAGCGCTTGAAGTCAACGTAGACCTCGGCGAGTAAGCGGCACTGTACAGCGTCATCCTGAAGTCCACAAAGCAGCCGGCCCCGCAGCGTATTGTTTAAACGTGTCCCCGAAGTCGCAGTGTTCTGTCAGCTGGTCGTGGTTCCCCACACAGATTGCGGTGGACTCTCCCGGGGCCCTAACTCTGGAATTAAATTTAAAACGTTGCACTTATTACGGACGGCTTCGTCTGGAAGTGTGTTTTCACGAGGTTCACTCGTTTGTTATAGGACTTAGAATCGGGCGGGCTTCGAAGCTGTCAGGTTAGGAATGGATTGTAGATCATACTGCCACATGCTCACAGGTACAGCTTTCTGCTTTTGTTCGGTACAAAGTAAAACCCGAGGCGCTCTGCATACTGGTTCCAGTCTTCCACAGTCGCATCATAAGGGTTGATTCTGCTGAAGAGTGGTGTGACTGGTGAGTATTCTTTGCTCTTCCTTGAAGACTTGATGCACTCGCGTTAACAGGGTGAGGTGCAGCGTCGGAACTATTTTGCCCCTCATCGTCAAATGTGATGGCTCGATGGGGCAGACAGGTTTCAACAAGAAACAGATAAAACTTTATTACAGAGAAGCTTTTCAGGTGCTACACGCTCGATTGGGACTCTGGCCAGGAAGCCCCATTCCCCGGATTTCCTGCGCTTAGGGCTCATTGGTCGGAGTTTCCTGGAACATCACGTGACCCCCCCGACAGACAGCAAGAGAGGCTATACATTCAATTCCTGCAAACAGCCCTTTTCTTTTTTGGAAATGCACTTACTATTGTAACGTAGAGAAACGCGGCAATCAAAATTCCCATCGCAAGGCCCCGCAAACAGCAGTGAGATAAATAATCAGATAATCTGTTTAAATGCTGTTGCCTAAGGATTAATTATCCACCAGGACAGCGGGGGACAAATCCTCTGGTCTTCAACTTGACCGGCATTCCATTAGAAACACTAATAAACATCCGCTGTTTAAACAGAGAGTGAAACCTGGCAGCCTGAGTCTCCTCAGAATACTTCCCAGCCATTTGGGATAAAGATATAGAGATTTTGCATTTCTGTGGTATCTTTCACAGCCTCAGGATGCTGCAAGGCACTTTCCAGCCACTGAAGTGTCTTCACTTGAAGTGTAGTCACTGTTGTAGTGCTGAAAATGAGATGGCCCAAGGAGGTCCCAAAAATAGCAACGCGACAATGAACAGAAAATCTATTTAACATAATAAAAGCAGAAATACTTAACAGGTTAGGCAGCATCTTTGGAGAGAGAAACAGACATCTTTGGCAATCTTGTCTTTGCCTGCACCTATCACTGGCCCTGTATCCAGCTTCACCTGTCCCACCCCCCCCTCAAACAGCTTAAATTCCACCTCATTTCTATTTTTCCTTAGTCCTGTTGAAGAGTCATACAGACTCGAAACGTTAACCATGCTTCTCTCTGCAAATGCTGTCAGACCTGCTGAGTTTTTCCAGGTATTAGTGTTTCATGTCTCTGACTCTTCATCAGGATGGATATTTTTGATTTCCGGCATCTGCAGTATTTTGATTTTTTTAACCTGCTTTAGGTGTTGGTTGAGAGATAAATATCGGTCAGGATAGTGGGTAGGGCATCCCTTAATCTTCTGCTGTGGGTACTGGGTAGTGGTATTGCTACTGGACTGGTAATCCAGACACTCAGGATAATGCTCTGAGGACCTGGGTTCGAATCCCACTATGGCCAATGGTGAAATTTGAATGACAAGTCGATTGTTGTAAAAACCCACCTGGTTCACTAATGCTCCTTTAGGGAAGGAAATCTGCTATCCTTACCTGGTCTGGCCTACATGTGGCTCCAGATTCAAAGCAATGTGGCTGGCTCTGAAATGGCCTAGCAAGCCACTCAGTTCTCGAGGGCAATTAGGAATGGGCAATAAATGCTGGCCCAGCCAGTGACACCCCCATCCCACGAACAAATTAAAAAAAACATTTGCAAGTGAGGACTGAATGGGTTTAACACCTCTATTTGAAAAATGGCACCTCCAGCTCAGTACTCCTGCCTTCCCTCAGTACTGAACCTGTGACAGTGTGGTGTTCCCTCTGGACTGAACCTCTGACAGTGCAAAGTACCCTCCTGACAAAGCAACATTCCCTCAAGGACTGAATCTGTGACAGTGCAGTGCACCCTCAGTGCTGCCCCTCTGGATGCATGGTGCTCCCTCAGCACTACCCCTCCAACCCTGCAGCGCTCCCTCAGCACCTCAGCAAGGAGATTAATACAGGAGCCCACAGGCAATTACTTGGTGGCGACAGGAGGATTCAAATCCTCATCAGTTTGTGTCTAAAACTACACAGTGGGTGGGAGGTCAGAGAGTCGGAGCTGGGCAGTAATTTCCACTAAACTATGTAATTAGGTTGCAGAGAAACGGCAAACAAGATGAGGAGTGGGGCCAGCTGTGAGTGTCATTGAAACAGCAGTGTAGAAAATTTAGGCTATTCAGCCCATCAGGTCGGTGCTGACCTGGGGGGAAAAAAAAGTCAAGTGAGCCACTCCGACTGGTGGACTGTTTGGCTTGACTTGCTCAAACTCATCAGCTCAAGATTGTACACGAAGAACTTGGAAAAGGAAGATCAATAGAGCGATGGTACGCCAGTACCATTTGACGCAATCTGATGAGTGGGAACTTCTTCAAGAAACTTCCGCTGCAGCGGAGGTACTATAGGCAGAGCCTTCTTATCACTGTGACAAGTATTCAAGCTGACAGCAGCCGTATCCTTGGCTGAGTGAGTGAGACAGGCAGTTAATGATTTGGCCTCCGCTCTGTTACTCCAGCTAAGCAATAAGTATTCGAATCAACCCTTTGATCAGTCCGTCATTGCATCTGCCATCCTAAACTACATTAAAGCCGGGAATGAAGAGGGGTGGTGGGGGGGGTGTGGGGGCGGTGGTGGCGGTGGTGTTGGGCTGAAGTGAAAGGAGGTAATTATAATATTTCATTTACTTCAAATCATAGAGAGATTAATACAGGAGCCCACAGGCAATTACTTGGTGGCAACAGGAGGATTCAAATCCTCATCAGTTTGTGTCTAAAACTACACAGTGGGTGGGAGGTCAGAGAGTCGGAGCTGGGCAGTAATTTCCACTAAACTATATAATTAGGTTGCAGAAAAACGGCAAACAAGATGAGGAGTGGGGCCAGCTGTGAATGCCAAAAGCAATTTGCTGCTCTGTAATGGACTGGAGCCTATTTATTGCAGCATTGTATTGTACAATGTTACTCAATTACCAGGCCTAATTGAAAGGTGAGCACTTAACTGTAATGGAATTAAACTTTCTTGCCTAATACAAGAGTAATACCGGCGCCTTCTTGTAAAGGTCGAGGGGATTACATACCTCTTGCTCTCAGTTCCTATCCTGTGCCTGTTCACAGCAGCTGTAGTTTCTCCAGATGCGGACTCGCAGACTGCTCGTACACTTTTATGCACATCTTCTTGGACCAAATCAACATGAGGTACACATGCACACATCACTCAGGTACACACATCACTCAGGTACACACATCACTCAGCACATGCATATCGCACACACACACACAACACAAACACATGCATCACACAAACTCCCATCATACACAAACACCACAAACGTGCATCACACAAATGCACACATCACTCGCACGCACATCACTCGTAAAAACATCACCCATGCACACATCACTCGCAAACACATCACCCACGCACACATCACTCGCAAACACATCACCCGCGCACACATCACTCGCAAACATATCACTCGGACAAACATCACTCACAGATACATCACTCACACACACATCACTCACAACACATCACTCACACACATCACTCGCACACACATCACTCACATACACATCACTCATAGACACATCACTCACACAGACATCACTCACAGACACATCACTCACACATAAATCACCCACACACACATCACTCACACACATATCATTCACACACACATCACTCACAGATACATCACTCACACACACATCACTCATAAACACATCACTCACAGACAAATTACTCACACAGATAACTCACATACACATCACTCATAGACACATCACTCACACACACGTCACTCACAGACAGATCACTCACACACACGTCACTCGCACACACATCACTCATAGATACATCACTCACACACACATCACTCACACACACATCACTCACATACACATCACTCACACACACGTCACTCACAGACACATCACTCACACATACATCACTCACACACACATCACTCACATACACATCACTCATAGACACATCACTCACACACACGTCACTCACACACCCATCACTCACAGATACATCACTCACACACACATCACTCATAGACACGTCACTCACAGACACATCACTCACACACAAGACACTCAGACACTTAACTCACAGACACATCACTCACAGATACATCACTCACACACACATCACTCATAAACACATCACTCACACACAAGTCACTCAGACACTTCACTCACAGACACATCACTCACACACACATCACTCACACACACATCACTCACACACACATCACTCACTCACACATCACTCACAAATCACTCACACACACATCACTCACACACACATCACTCACACACACATCACTCATAGACACATCACTCACAGACAAATCACTCACACACACATCACTGACACACACATCACTCACAGACACATCACTCACACATACATCACACATGCACATCACTCACACACAAGTCACTCAGACACATCACTAATAGACACAATAAACACAGACACATCACTCACACACACATTACTCACAGACACATCGCTCATGCACATATCACTCAGAGACACATCACTCACAGACAAGTCACTCACACACATGTCACTCAGACACATCACTCACACACACATCACTCACACACACATCACTTACAGACACATCGTTCACAGACACATCGCTCACAGACACATCACACACACACACATCACGCACACACAACACTCACAGACACATCACTCACCCACACATCACTCACACACACATCACTCACACACACATCACGCACACACAACACTCATAGACACATCACTCACACGCACATCACTCACACACACATCACGCACACACAACACTCACAGACACAACACTCACACACACGTCACTCACAAACACGTCACTCACACAGACATCACTCACAGACACATCACTCACTCACACATCACTCACACACACATCACTCAGACACATCACTCACTCACACATCACTCACACACACATCACTCACACACACATCACTTACACTCACATCACTCACAGACACATCACTCACACACTCATCACTCATCCACTCATTCACATCACTCACACACACATCACTCACACACAAGTCACTCACACACACATCATTCACAGACACATCACTCAAAGACATGTCACTCACACAAACATCACTCACAGACACATCACCCACACACACTTCACTCATACACACATCTCCCAGACACAGATCACACACAGACATATCACTCACACACACATCACAAACACACATCACTCACACACAAATCACTCACAGACACGTCACTCACACACACATCACTCACACTCACATCACTCAAAGACACATCATTCACAGACACATCACTCACACACACATCACTCACACACACATTACTCACAAACACATCACTCGCAAACACATCACTCAAACACACATCACTCTCACACACATCACTCACAGATACAGCACTCACACACACATCACTCACAGACACATTACTCACACATGCATCACTCACACACATATCACTCACACACACATCACTCACACACACATCACTCACACACACATCACTCACACACACATCACTCACACAAACTTCACTCACACACACATCACTCACTCACACATCACTCACACATAACTCACACACACATCACTCAAACACACATCACTCACAGATACAGCACTCACACACACATCACTCACAGACACATTACTCACACATGCATCACTCACACAAATATCACTCACACACACATCACTCACACACACATCACTCACACACACATCACTCACACACACATCACTCACACAAACTTCACTCACACACACATCACTCACTCACACATCACTCACACATAACTCACACACACATCACTCACAGACACATCACTCACACACAAGTCACTCAGATACACCACTCACAGACTCATCACTCACAGACACATCACTCACACACACATCAATCACACACACATCACACACACATGTCACTCACAGACACATCACTCAGACACATCACTCACAGACACATCACTCACGCACACGTCACTCACAGACACATCACTCACAGACACATCACTCACAGACACATCACTCACAGACACATCACAGACAGACACATCACTCACAGACACATCACCCACACACACATCACTCATCCACTCATCCACATCACTCACACACACATCACTCACACACGTCACTAACACAATCATCACTCACAGACACATCACCAACACACTTCACTCATACACACATCACCCAGAAACAGATCACTCACAGACACATCACTCACGCACAAGTTACTCACACAGACGTCACTCACACACACATCACTCATACACAAATCACCCAGACGCACATCACTCAGACACATCACTCACACAAACATCACTCATAATCCCATCATTCACAGACACATCGCTCACACACAAATTACTCACAGACACGTCACTCACAGACACATCACTCACACACACATCACTCACAGACACATCACTCACACATACATCACTCACACATAAATCACTCACACACACATCACTCACACACACATCACTCACACACACATCACTCACACACACATCACTCACAGACACATCACTCACACACACATCACTCACACACACATAACTCACACACACGTCACTCACACACACGTCACTCACACACACATCATTCACACACATGTCACTCACAGACACATCACTCACAGACACATCACTCACGCACACATCACTCACTCACACATCACTCACAAATCACACACACACACATCACACACACACACATCACACACACACATCACGCACACACACATCACTCACACACACATCACTCACAAATCACTCACACACACATCACGCACACACACATCACTCACACACACATCACGCACACACACATCACTCAATCACACATCACTCACAAATCACTCACACACACATCGCTCACACACATATCACTCACTCACACATCACTCACAAATCACTCACACACACATCACTCACATACACATCACACACACACACACATCACTCACACACACATCACGCACACACACATCACTCAATCACACATCACTCACAAATCACTCACACACACATCACTCACAGACAAATCACACACACAGATCACTCACACACACATCACACATCCACATCACTCACACACAAGTCACTCAGACACATCACTAACAGACACAGTAAACACAGACACATCACTCACACACACATCACTCACAGACACATCGCTCACAGACAAGTCACTCACAAACATGTCACTCAGCCACATCATTCACACACACATCACTCACACACACACGTCATTCACACACATACCACTCACACACACATCACTCACACACACATCACTCAAAGACACATCACTCACAGACGCATCACTCATAGACACATCACTTACATACACATCACACACACATCACTCACACACACATCACACACACACACGTCACTCACACACACATCACTCACACTCACATCACTCACACATGCATCACTCTCACACATATCACTCATACACACATCACTCAAACACATCATTCACACACACATCACTCACACTCACATCACTCACACACACATCACTCACACACACATCACTCACAAACATATCACTCACACACACAGCACTCACACACACATCACTCACATACAAGTCACTCAGACACATCACTCACAGACACATCACTCACACACACATCACTCACAGACACATCACTCACACACACATCACTCACACTCACATCTCTCACACATGCATCACTCACACACATATCACTCACACACACATCACTCACACATCACTCACACACACATCACTCACAGACACATCACTCACAGACACATCACTCACAGACACATCACTCACACACACATCACTCACACACACATCACTCACATACACATCACTAACATACACACATCACTCACAGACACATCGCTCACACACACATCACACACAGACACATCACTCACACACACATCACTCACACACACATCACTCACACACACATCACTCACATACACATCACTCACAGATACATCACTCATAGACACGTCACTCACAGACAAATCACACACACAGATCACTCACACGCACACCACTCATCCACATCACTCACACACAAGTCACTCAGACTCATCACTCACAGACACGTCACTCACACACACATCACTCACAGACACATCATTCACAGACACATCACACACACAAACATCACTCACACACAAGTCACTCACACACACTTCACTCACAGACACATCACTCACACACACATCAATCACACACAAGTCACTCACACACACTTCACTCACAGACACATCACTCACAGACACATCACTCACAGACACATCACTCACAAACACATCACTCACAGACACATCACTCACACACACATCACTCATAGACACATCACTCACAGACAATTCACACACACAGATCACTCACACGCACATCACTCATCAACATCACTCACATACAACTCACATTACTCACACACAAGTCACTCACACACAAATCACTCTCATACACATCACTCACAGACACATCACTCACACTCACAACACTCACAGACACATCACTCAGACATATCACTCACAGAGACATCACTCACACACACGTCACTCATCCGCTCATCCACATCACTCACACACACATCACTCACAGACACTTCACTCACACACATCACACACAGACACATCACGCACAGACACATCACTCACACACACGTCACTCATCCACTAATCCACTTCACTCACACACTCATCACTTACAGACACATCACTCACACACACGTCACTCATCCGCTCATCCACATCACTCACACACACATCACTCATACACAAATCACTCACACACACGTCACTCATCCGCTCATCCACATCACTCACATCACTCACAGACACATCACTCACACACACATCACTCACAGACACATCACCCACACACACATCACTCACAGACACATCACCCACACACACATCACTCACACTCACATCACTCACAGACACATCACCCACACACACATCACTCACAGACACATCTCCCACAAACACATCACTCACAGACACATCACTCACACACACATCACCCAGACACAGTAACACAAGCACACATCATTGACATACACATCACCCACACACACATCACTCACACTCACATCACTCAGACACATCACCCACACACACATCACTCACAGAAACATCACTCACACACACATCAGCCAGACACAGTAACACAAGCACACATCATTCACATACACATCACCCACACACACATCACTCACACACACATCACCCAGACACAGTAACACAATCACACATCATTCACATACACATCACCCACACACACATCATTCACATACACATCACTCACACATACATCACTCACACACACGTCGCTCACATAAAAGTCACTCAGACACATCACCCACACACACATCACTCACAGACACATCACTCACACACACATCACCCAGACACAGTAACACAAGCACACATCATTCACATACACATCACCCACACGCACATCATTCACATACACATCACTCACACATACATCACTCACACACACGTCGCTCACATACAAGTCACTCAGACACATCACTCACAGACACATCACTCACACACACATCACTCACAGACACATCACTCACAGACAAGTAACTCACACACGTCACTCAGCCACATCACTCACACACACATCACTCACACACACATCACTCACTCACACATCACTCACAAATCACACACACACACATCACACACACACACATCACTCACACACACATCACTCACACACACATCACTCACACACACATCACTCACAGACACATCACTCACACACACATCACTCACAGACACATCACTCACAGACAAGTAACTCACACACGTCACTCAGCCACATCACTCACATACACATCACTCACACACACATCACTCACTCACACATCACTCACAAATCACACACACACACATCACACACACACACATCACTCACACACACATCACTCACATACACATCACTCACACACATATCACGCACACACACATCACTCACACACACATCACGCACACACACATCACTCAATCACACATCACTCACAAATCACTCACACACACATCACTCACACACACATCACTCACTCACACATCACTCACAAATCACACACACACACATCACACACACACACATCACTCACACACACATCACGCACACACACATCACTCACACACACATCACTCACAAATCACTCACACACACATCACTCACGTACACATCACTCACACACACATCACGCACACACACATCACTCACACACACATCACGCACACACACATCACTCAATCACACATCACTCACAAATCACTCACACACACATCACTCACACACACATCACTCACTCACACATCACTCACAAATCACTCACACACATCACTCACATACACATCACACACACACATCACTCACACACACATCATGCACACACACATCACTCAATCACACATCACTCACAAATCACTCACACACACATCACTCACAGAGAAATCACTCACACACAGCTCACTCACACACACATCACACATCCATATCACTCACACACAAGTCACTCAGACTCATCACTAACAGACACAATAAACACAGACACATCACTCACACACACATCACTCACAGACACATCGCTCACAGACAAGTCACTCACAAACATGTCACTCAGCCACATCATTCACACACACATCACTCACACACACTTCATTTACACACACATCACTCACACACACATCACTCACACACACATCACTCAAAGACACATCACTCACAGACACATCGCTCATAGACACATCACTTACACACACATCACACACACACATCACACACACACACGTCACTCACACACACATCACTCACAGATACAGCACTCACATAAACATCACTCATAAACATCACGCACACATGCTTCACTCACACACACATCACTCACACTCACATCACTCACACACACATCACTCACACACACATCACTCACACACACATCATTCACAGACACATCACTCACACACACATCACAGACAGACACATCACTCACAGACACATCACCCACACACACATCACTCATCCACTCATCCACATCACTCACACATACATCACTCACACACACGTCGCTCACATAAAAGTCACTCAGACACATCACCCACACACACATCACTCACAGACACATCACTCACACACACATCACCCAGACACAGTAACACAAGCACACATCATTCACATACACATCACCCACACACACATCATTCACATACACATCACTCACACATACATCACTCACACACACATCACTCACAGACACATCACTCACAGACAAGTAACTCACACACGTCACTCAGCCACATCACTCTCACACACACATCACTCACACACACATCACTCACTCACACATCACTCACAAATCACACATCACACACACACACATCACTCACACACACATCACGCACACACACATCACTCACACACACATCACTCACTCACACATCACTCACAAATCACACATCACACACACACACATCACTCACACACACATCACGCACACACACATCACTCACACACACATCACTCACACACACATCACTCACAGACACATCACTCACACACACATCACTCACAGACACATCACTCACAGACAAGTAACTCACACACGTCACTCAGCCACATCACTCACACACACATCACTCACACACACATCACTCACTCACACATCACTCACAAATCACACACACACACATCACACACACACACATCAATCACACACACATCACTCACATACACATCACTCACACACATATCACGCACACACACCACTCACACACACATCACGCACACACATCACTCAATCACACATCACTCACAAATCACTCACACACACATCACTCACACACATCACTCACTCACAGATCACTCACAAATCACACACACACACATCACACACACACACATCACTCACACACACATCACGCACACACACATCACTCACACACACATCACTCACAAATCACTCACACACACATCACTCACGTACACATCACTCACACACACATCACTCACACACACATCACGCACACACACATCACTCAATCACACATCACTCACAAATCACTCACACACACATCACTCACACACACATCACTCACTCACACATCACTCACAAATCACTCACACACATCACTCACATACACATCACACACACACACATCACTCACACACACATCATGCACACACACATCACTCAATCACACATCACTCACAAATCACTCACACACACATCACTCACAGAGAAATCACTCACACACAGCTCACTCACACACACATCACACATCCATATCACTCACACACAAGTCACTCAGACACATCACTAACAGACACAATAAACACAGACACATCACTCACACACACATCACTCACAGACACATCGCTCACAGACAAGTCACTCACAAACATGTCACTCAGCCACATCATTCACACACACATCACTCACACACACTTCATTCACACACACATCACTCACACACACATCACTCACACACACATCACTCAAAGACACATCACTCACAGACACATCGCTCATAGACACATCACTTACACACACATCACACACACATCACTCACACACACATCACACACACACACGTCACTCACACACACATCACTCACAGATACAGCACTCACATAAACATCACTCATAAACATCACGCACACATATGTCACTCAGACACATCACTCATACTCACATCACTCACACATGCTTCACTCACACACACATCACTCACACTCACATCACTCACACACACATCACTCACACACACATCACTCACACACACATCATTCACAGACACATCACTCACACACACATCACTCACACACACATCCCTTACACACACATCACTGACAGACACGTCACTCAGACACATCACTCACACACACATCACTCACACACACATCACTCACATGCACATCACTCACAGATACATCACTCATAGACACGTCACTCACAGACAAATCACACACACAGATCACTCACACGCACACCACTCATCCACATCACTCACACACAAGTCACTCAGACTCATCACTCACAGACACGTCACTCACACACACATCACTCACAGACACATCATTCACAGACACATCACACACACAAACATCACTCACACACAAGTCACTCACACACACTTCACTCACAGACACATCACTCACACACACATCAATCACACACAAGTCACTCACACACACTTCACTCACAGACACATCACTCACAGACGCATCACTCACAGACACATCACTCACAAACACAACACTCACAGACACATCACTCACACACACATCACTCATAGACACGTCACTCACAGACAATTCACACGCACATCACTCATCAACATCACTCACATACAAGTCACTCAGACACATCACTCACAGACACATCACTCACACACACATCACTCACAGACACATCACTCACACACACATCACTCACACTCACATCTCTCACACATGCATCACTCACACACATATCACTCACACACATATCACTCACACGCACATCACTCACACATCACACACACACATCACTCACAGACACATCACTCACAGACACATCACTCACAGACACATCACTCACACACACATCACTCACAGACACATCACTCACAGACACATCACTCACACACACATCACTCACACACACATCACTCACATACACATCACTAACATACACACATCACTCACAGACACATCGCTCACACACACATCACACACAGACACATCACTCACACACACATCACTCACAGACACATCACTCACACACACATCACTCACAGACACATCACTCACAGACACATCACTCACACACACATCACTCACACACACATCACTCACATACACATCACTAACATACACACATCACTCACAGACACATCGCTCATACACACATCACACACAGACACATCACTCACACACACATCACCCACACACACATCACTCACATACACTTCACTTACTGACACATCACTCACACACACATCACTCACACACACATCACCCACACACACATCAATCACACACACATCACTCACATACACATCACTCACACACACATCACTCACACTCACAACACTCACAGACACATCACTCACACACACATCACTCACAGACGAATCACTCATACAAATCACTCCCACTCACATTACTCACACACAAGTCACTCACACACAAATCACTCACATACACATCACTCACACTCACAACACTCACAGACACATCACTCACAGACATATCACTCACAGACACATCACTCACACACACGTCACTCATCCGCTCATCCACATCACTCACACACACATCACTCACAGACACTTCACTCACAGACACATCACTCACAGACACATCACTCACACACACATCACACACAGACACATCACTCACAGACACATCACTCACACACACGTCACTCATCCGCTCATCCACATCACTCACACACACATCACTCACAGACACATCACTCACACACACGTCACTCATCCGCTCATCCACATCACTCACACACACATCACTCATACACAAATCACTCACACACACGTCACTCATCCGCTCATCCACATCACTCACACTCACATCACTCACAGACACATCACTCACACACACATCACTCACAGACACATCACCCACACACACATCACTCACAGACACATCACCCACACACACATCACTCACAGACACATCACTCACAGACACATCACCCACACACACATCACTCACACTCACATCACTCACAGACACATCACCCACACACACATCACTCACAGACACATCACTCACACACACATCACCCAGACACAGTAACACAAGCACACATCATTGACATACACATCACCCACACACACATCACTCACACTCACATCACTCAGACACCTCACCCACACACACATCACTCACAGACACATCACTCACACACACATCAGCCAGACACAGTAACACAAGCACACATCATTCACATACACATCACCCACACACACATCACTCACACACACATCACCCAGACACAGTAACACAAGCACACATCATTCACATACACATCACCCACACACACATCATTCACATACACATCACTCACACATACATCACTCACACACACATCGCTCACATACAAGTCACTCAGACACATCACTCACAGACACATCACTCACACACACATCACTCACAGACACAACACTCACAGACAAGTAACTCACACACATGTCACTCAGCCACATCACTCACACACACATCACTCACACACACATCACTCACTCACACATCACTCACAAATCACACACACACACATCACACACACACACATCACTCACACACACATCACGCACACACACATCACTCACACACACATCACTCACAAATCACTCACACACACATCACTCACACACACATCACTCACACACACATCACTCACACACACATCACTCACACACACATCACTCACATACACATCACACACACACACATCACTCACACATACATCACGCACACACACATCACTCAATCACACATCACTCACAAATCACACACACACATCACTCACACACACATAACTCACTCACACATCACTCACAAATAACTCACACGCACATCAGTCACAGAGAAATCACTCACACACAGATCACTCACACACACATCACACATCCACATCACTCACACACAAGTCACTCAGACACATCACTAACAGACACAATAAACACAGACACATCACTCACACACACATCACTCACAGACACATCGCTCACAGACAAGTCACTCACAAACATGTCACTCAGCCACATCATTCACACACACATCACTCACACACACGTCATTCACACACACATCACTCACACACACATCACTCACACACACATCACTCAAAGACACATCACTCACAGACACATCGCTCATAGACACATCACTTACACACACATCACACACACATCACTCACACACACATCACACACACACACGTCACTCACACACACATCACTCACAGATACAGCACTCACATAAACATCACTCATAAACATCACGCACACATATGTCACTCAGACACATCACACATACTCACATCACTCACACATGCTTCACTCACACACACATCACTCACACTCACATCACTCACACATGCATCACTCACACACATATCACTCATACACACATCACTCAATCACATCTTTCACACACACATCACTCACACTCATATCACTCACACACACATCACTCACACACACATCACTCACACACACATCATTCACAGACACATCACTCACACACACATCACTCACACACACATCACTCACACACACATCACTCACATACACATCACTCACAGATACATCACTCATAGACACGTCACTCACAGACAAATCACACACACAGATCACTCACACGCACATCACTCATCCACATCACTCACACACAAGTCACTCAGACTCATCACTCACAGACACGTCACTCACACACACATCACTCACAGACACATCATTCACAGACAAATCGCACACACAAACATCACTCACACACAAGTCACTCACACACACTTCACTCACAGACACATCACTCACACACACATCAATCACACACAAGTCACTCACACACACTTCACTCACAGACACATCACTCACAGACACATCACTCACAGACACATCACTCACAAACACATCACTCACAGACACATCACTCACACACACATCACTCATAGACACGTCACTCACAGACACATCACTAACACACACATCACTCACAGACGCATCACTCACACACACATCACTAACACACACATCACTCACAGACACATCACTCACACAGACATCACAAACACACACATCACTCACAGACACATCACGCACACAAATCACTCACACACACATCACTCACACTCACATTACTCACACATGCATCACTCACACACATCACCAACACACAAGTCACTCACAGACACGTCACACACATACACATCTCTCACAGATACATCACTCACACACACATCACTCACAGAGACATCACTCACAGAAACGTAACTCACAGACATCACTCACAGACAAAGCATTCACAGACACATCAGTCACACACATATCACTCACACACACATCACTCACACACACATCACTCACACTCGCATCACTCACACACACATCACTCACACACACATCACTCATACGCACATCACTCACACGCACATCACTCACTCAGACATCACTCACACACACATCCTTCACAGACACATCACTCACACACACATCACTCACACTCACATCACTCACAGACACATCACTCAAACTCACATCACTCACACAGACATCACTCACACACACATCACAAAAACACATCACTCACATGCACATCACTCACAGACACATCACTCGGACACACATCACTCACACACACATCACTCACACACACCTCACTCACACATACATCACTCACACACATCACTCACAGACACATCACTCACTCTCACTTCACTCACACACACATCACCCACATACACATCATTCACAGACATATCACTCACACAGACATCACTCACACACTCATCACTCACACTCACATCACTCACACACCCATCACTCACACACACATCACTCACACAGACATCACTCAAACTCACATCTCTCACAGACACATCACTCACACACACATAACTCACACTCACATCACTCACAGACACATCACTCACAGAAACATCACTCACACACACATCACTCACACTCACATCACTCACAGAGACATCACTCACAGACACATAACTCACAAACACGACACTCACAGACACATCACTCACAGACACATCACTCACACTCACATAACTCACAGACACATCACTGACAGACACATCACTCACACACAGTACACTCACAGACACATCACTCACACACACATCACTCACACTCACATCACTCACAGACACATCACACATACACACATCACTCACGCACACATCACTCACAGACACATTACTCACACACACATAACTCACAGACACATCACTCACACACACATCACTCACACTCACATCACTCACACACACATCACTCACACGCACATCACTCACACACACATCACTCACAATCGCATCACTCACACGCACATCACTCACACAGACATCACTCACACAGACATCACTCACACTCACATCACTCATAGACACATCACTCACAGACACATCACTCACACTCACATCACAGACACACACATCACTCACACACACATCACTCACACAGACATCACTCACACACACATCAATCACACACAAATCAATCACACACATCACTCACACTCACATCACTCACACTCACATCACTCACACTCACATCACTCACACACACATCACTCACACATCACTCACACTCACATCAGTCACACAAACATCACTCACACACACATCACTCAAACAGACACATCACTCACACACACATCACTCACACACACATCACTCACACACATCACTCACACACACATCACTCACACTCACATCGCTCACACACACATCACTCACAGACACATCACTCACACACACATCACTCACACATACATCACTCCCACTCACATCACTCACACTCACATCACTCACAGACACATCACTCACAGACACATCACTCACACACAGTACACTCACAGACAATTCACTCACACACACATTACTCACACACACATCACTCACAGACACATCAGTCACACACACATCACTCACACAGACATCACTCACACACACATCACAAAAACACATCACTCACACGCACATCACTCACAGACACATCACTCGCACACACATCACTCACACACACATCACTCACACACACATCACACACACACACCTCACTCACACACATCACTCACAGACACATCACTCACTCTCACTTCACTCACACACACATCAGCCACATACACATCATTCACAGACATATCACTCACACACACATCACGCACACACACATCACTCACACACACATCACTCACAAATCACTCACACACACATCACTCACGTACACATCACTCACACACACATCACGCACACACACATCACTCACACACACATCACGCACACACACATCACTCAATCACACATCACTCACAAATCACTCACACACACATCACTCACACACACATCACTCACTCACACATCACTCACAAATCACTCACACACATCACTCACATACACATCACACACACACACATCACTCACACACACATCATGCACACACACATCACTCAATCACACATCACTCACAAATCACTCACACACACATCACTCACAGAGAAATCACTCACACACAGATCACTCACACACACATCACACATCCATATCACTCACACACAAGTCACTCAGACACATCACTAACAGACACAATAAACACAGACACATCACTCACACACACATCACTCACAGACACATCGCTCACAGACAAGTCACTCACAAACATGTCACTCAGCCACATCATTCACACACACATCACTCACACACACTTCATTCACACACATATCACTCACACACACATCACTCACACACAGTACACTCACAGACAATTCACTCACACACACATTACTCACACACACATCACTCACAGACACATCAGTCACACACACATCACTCACACAGACATCACTCACACACACATCACAAAAACACATCACTCACACGCACATCACTCACAGACACATCACTCGCACACACATCACTCACACACACATCACTCACACACACATCACACACACACACCTCACTCACACACATCACTCACAGACACATCACTCACTCTCACTTCACTCACACACACATCAGCCACATACACATCATTCACAGACATATCACTCACACACACATCACGCACACACACATCACTCACACACACATCACTCACAAATCACTCACACACACATCACTCACGTACACATCACTCACACACACATCACGCACACACACATCACTCACACACACATCACGCACACACACATCACTCAATCACACATCACTCACAAATCACTCACACACACATCACTCACACACACATCACTCACTCACACATCACTCACAAATCACTCACACACATCACTCACATACACATCACACACACACACATCACTCACACACACATCATGCACACACACATCACTCAATCACACATCACTCACAAATCACTCACACACACATCACTCACAGAGAAATCACTCACACACAGATCACTCACACACACATCACACATCCATATCACTCACACACAAGTCACTCAGACACATCACTAACAGACACAATAAACACAGACACATCACTCACACACACATCACTCACAGACACATCGCTCACAGACAAGTCACTCACAAACATGTCACTCAGCCACATCATTCACACACACATCACTCACACACACTTCATTCACACACATATCACTCACACACACATCACTCACACACACATCACTCAAAGACACATCACTCACAGACACATCGCTCATAGACACATCACTTACACACACATCACACACACATCACTCACACACACATCACACACACACACGTCACTCACACACACATCACTCACAGATACAGCACTCACATAAACATCACTCATAAACATCACGCACACATATGTCACTCAGACACATCACTCATACTCACATCACTCACACATGCTTCACTCACACACACATCACTCACACACATATCACTCACACACACATCACTCACACACACATCACTCACACACACATCATTCACAGACACATCACTCACACACAAATCAATCACACACATCACTCACACTCACATCACTCACACTCACATCACTCACACTCACATCACTCACACACACATCACTCACACATCACTCACACTCACATCAGTCACACAAACATCACTCACACACACATCACTCAAACAGACACATCACTCACACACACATCACTCACACACACATCACTCACACACATCACTCACACACACATCACTCACACTCACATCACTGACACACACATCGCTCACACACACATCACTCACAGACACATCACTCACACACACATCACTCACACATACATCACTCCCACTCACATCACTCACACTCACATCACTCACAGACACATCACTCACAGACACATCACTCACACACAGTACACTCACAGACAATTCACTCACACACACATTACTCACACACACATCACTCACAGACACATCAGTCACACACACATCACTCACACAGACATCACTCACACACACATCACAAAAACACATCACTCACACGCACATCACTCACAGACACATCACTCGCACACACATCACTCACACACACATCACTCACACACACATCACACACACACACCTCACTCACAGACACATCACTCACTCTCACTTCACTCACTCTCACTTCACTCACACACACATCAGCCACATACACATCATTCACAGACATATCACTCACACACACATCACGCACACACACATCACTCACACACACATCACTCACAAATCACTCACACACACATCACTCACGTACACATCACTCACACACACATCACGCACACACACATCACTCACACACACATCACGCACACACACATCACTCAATCACACATCACTCACAAATCACTCACACACACATCACTCACACACACATCACTCACTCACACATCACTCACAAATCACTCACACACATCACTCACATACACATCACACACACACACATCACTCACACACACATCATGCACACACACATCACTCAATCACACATCACTCACAAATCACTCACACACACATCACTCACAGAGAAATCACTCACACACAGCTCACTCACACACACATCACACATCCATATCACTCACACACAAGTTACTCAGACACATCACTAACAGACACAATAAACACAGACACATCACTCACACACACATCACTCACAGACACATCGATCACAGACAAGTCACTCACAAACATGTCACTCAGCCACATCATTCACACACACATCACTCACACACACTTCATTCACACACACATCACTCACACACACATCACTCACACACACATCACTCAAAGACACATCACTCACAGACACATCGCTCATAGACACATCACTTACACACACATCACACACACATCACTCACACACACATCACACACACACACGTCACTCACACACACATCACTCACAGATACAGCACTCACATAAACATCACTCATAAACATCACGCACACATATGTCACTCAGACACATCACTCATACTCACATCACTCACACATGCTACACTCACACACACATCACTCACACTCATATCACTCACACACACATCACTCACACACACATCACTCACACACACATCATTCACAGACACATCACTCACACACACATCACAGACAGACACATCACTCACAGACACATCACCCACACAGACATCACTCATCCACTCATCCACATCACTCACACATACATCACTCACACACACGTCGCTCACATAAAAGTCACTCAGACACATCACCCACACACACATCACTCACAGACACATCACTCACACACACATCACCCAGACACAGTAACACAAGCACACATCATTCACATACACATCACCCACACACACATCATTCACATACACATCACTCACACATACATCACTCACACACACGTCGCTCACATACAAGTCACTCAGACACATCACTCACAGACACATCACTCACACACACATCACTCACAGACACATCACTCACAGACAAGGAACTCACACACGTCACTCAGCCACATCACTCACACACACATCACTCACACACACATCACTCACTCACACATCACTCACAAATCACACACACACACATCACACACACACACATCACTCACACACACATCACGCACACACACATCACTCACACACACATCACTCACACACACATCACTCACAGACACATCACTCACACACACATCACTCACAGACACATCACTCACAGACAAGTAACTCACACACGTCACTCAGCCACATCACTCACACACACATCACTCACACACACATCACTCACTCACACATCACTCACAAATCACACACACACACATCACACACACACACATCACTCACACACACATCACTCACATACACATCACTCACACACATATCACGCACACACACCACTCACACACACATCACGCACACACATCACTCAATCACACATCACTCACAAATCACTCACACACACATCACTCACACACATCACTCACTCACAGATCACTCACAAATCACACACACACACATCACACACACACACATCACTCACACACACATCACTCACACACACATCACTCACAAATCACTCACACACACATCACTCACGTACACATCATTCACACACACATCACTCACACACACATCACGCACACACACATCACTCAATCACACATCACTCACAAATCACTCACACACACATCACTCACACACACATCACTCACTCACACATCACTCACAAATCACTCACACACATCACTCACATACACATCACACACACACACATCACTCACACACACATCATGCACACACACATCACTCAATCACACATCACTCACAAATCACTCACACACACATCACTCACAGAGAAATCACTCACACACAGCTCACTCACACACACATCACACATCCATATCACTCACACACAAGTCACTCAGACACATCACTAACAGACACAATAAACACAGACACATCACTCACACACACATCACTCACAGACACATCGCTCACAGACAAGTCACTCACAAACATGTCACTCAGCCACATCATTCACACACACATCACTCACACACACTTCATTCACACACACATCACTCACACACACATCACTCACACACACATCACTCAAAGACACATCACTCACAGACACATCGCTCATAGACACATCACTTACACACACATCACACACACATCACTCACACACACATCACACACACACACGTCACTCACACACACATCACTCACAGATACAGCACTCACATAAACATCACTCATAAACATCACGCACACATATGTCACTCAGACACATCACTCATACTCACATCACTCACACATGCTTCACTCACACACACATCACTCACTCACTCACACACATCACTCACACACACATCACTCACACACACATCACTCACACACACATCATTCACAGACACATCACTCACGCACACATCACTCACACACACATCCCTTACACACACATCACTGACAGACACGTCACTCAGACACATCACTCACACACACATCACTCACACACACATCACTCACATGCACATCACTCACAGATACATCACTCATAGACACGTCACTCACAGACAAATCACACACACAGATCACTCACACGCACACCACTCATCCACATCACTCACACACAAGTCACTCAGACTCATCACTCACAGACACGTCACTCACACACACATCACTCACAGACACATCATTCAGACACATCACACACACAAACATCACTCACACACAAGTCACTCACACACACTTCACTCACAGACACATCACTCACACACACATCAATCACACACAAGTCACTCACACACACTTCACTCACAGACACATCACTCACAGACGCATCACTCACAGACACATCACTCACAAACACATCACTCACACACACATCACTCATAGACACGTCACTCACAGACAATTCACACGCACATCACTCATCAACATCACTCACATACAAGTCACTCAGACACATCACTCACAGACACATCACTCACACACACATCACTCACAGACACATCACTCACACACACATCACTCACACTCACATCTCTCACACATGCATCACTCACACACATATCACTCACACACATATCACTCACACGCACATCACTCACACATCACTCACACACACATCACTCACAGACACATCACTCACAGACACATCACTCACAGACACATCACTCACACACACATCACTCACAGACACATCACT
This sequence comes from Carcharodon carcharias, assembly GCF_017639515.1. Classification (NCBI taxonomy): domain Eukaryota; kingdom Metazoa; phylum Chordata; class Chondrichthyes; order Lamniformes; family Lamnidae; genus Carcharodon; species Carcharodon carcharias. The sequence goes on from NC_054470.1 coordinate 182,809,143, forward strand.
CACAGACACATCACTCACACACACATCACTCACACACACATCACTCACATACACATCACTAACATACACACATCACTCACAGACACATCGCTCACACACACATCACACACAGACACATCACTCACACACACATCACCCACACACACATCACTCACATACACTTCACTTACTGACACATCACTCACACACACATCACTCACACACACATCACCCACACACACATCAATCACACACACATCACTCACATACACATCACTCACACACACATCACTCACACTCACAACACTCACAGACACATCACTCACACACACATCACTCACAGACGAATCACTCATACAAATCACTCCCACTCACATTACTTACACACAAGTCACTCACACACAAATCACTCACATACACATCACTCACACTCACAACACTCACAGACACATCACTCACAGACATATCACTCACAGACACATCACTCACACACACGTCACTCATCCGCTCATCCACATCACTCACACACACATCACACACAGACACATCACTCACAGACACATCACTCACACACACGTCACTCATCCGCTCATCCACATCACTCACACACACATCACTCACAGACACATCGCTCACACACATGTCACTCATCCGCTCATCCACATCACTCACACACACATCACTCATACACAAATCACTCACACACACGTCACTCATCCGCTCATCCACATCACTCACACTCACATCACTCACAGACACATCACTCACACACACATCACTCACAGATACATCACCCACACACACATCACTCACAGACACATCACCCACACACACATCACTCACAGACACATCACTCACACTCACATCACTCACAGACACATCACCCACACACACATCACTCACAGACACATCACTCACACACACATCACCCAGACACAGTAACACAAGCACACATCATTGACATACACATCACCCACACACACATCACTCACACTCACATCACTCAGACACCTCACCCACACACACATCACTCACAGACACATCACTCACACACACATCAGCCAGACACAGTAACACAAGCACACATCATTCACATACACATCACCCACACACACATCACTCACACACACATCACCCAGACACAGTAACACAAGCACACATCATTCACATACACATCACCCACACACACATCATTCACATACACATCACTCACACATACATCACTCACACACACATCGCTCACATACAAGTCACTCAGACACATCACTCACAGACACATCACTCACACACACATCACTCACAGACACAACACTCACAGGCAAGTAACTCACACACGTCACTCAGCCACATCACTCACACACACATCACTCACTCACACATCACTCACAAATCACACACACACACATCACACACACACACATCACTCACACACACATCACGCACACACACATCACTCACACACACATCACTCACAAATCACTCACACACACATCACTCACACACACATCACTCACACACCCATTGCTCACACACACATCACTCACACAGACATCACTCAAACTCACATCTCTCAGAGACACATCACTCACACACACATAACTCACACTCACATCATTCACAGACATATCTCTCACACAGACATCACTCACACACTCATCACTCACACTCACATCACTCACACACCCATCGCTCACACACACATCACTCACACAGACATCACTCAAACTCACATCTCTCAGAGACACATCACTCACACACACATAACTCACACTCACATCACTCACAGACACATCACTCACAGAAACATCACTCACACACACATCACTCACACTCACATCACTCACAGAGACATCACTCACAGACACATCACTCACAAACAATACACTCACAGACACATCACTCACAGACACATCACTCACACTCACATCACTCACAAACATATCACTCACAGACACATCACTCACACACAGTACACTCACAGACACATCACTCACACACACATCACTCACACTCACATCACTCACAGATACATCACACATACACACATCACTCACACACACATTACTCACACACACATCACTCACAGACACATCACTCACACACACATCACTCACACACACATCACTCACACACACATCACTCACACACACATCACTCACACATCACTAACACTCACATCACTCACAGAAACATCAGTCACACACACATCACTCACACTCACATCACTCACAGAAACATCACTCACACACACATCACTCACAGAGACATCACTCACACACACATCACTCACACACACATCACTCACACACACATCACTCACATACACATCACTCATGGACACATCACTCACACACACGTCACTCACAGACACATCACTCACACATACATCACTCACACACACATCACTCACATACACATCACTCATAGACACATCACTCACACACACGTCACTCACACACCCATCACTCACAGATACATCACTCACACACACATCACTCATAGACACGTCACTCACAGACACCTCACTCACACACAAGACACTCAGACACTTAACTCACAGACACATCACTCACAGATACATCACTCACACACACATCACTCATAAACACATCACTCACACACAAGTCACTCAGACACTTCACTCACAGACACATCACTCACACACACATCACTCACACACACATCACTCACACACACATCACTCACTCACACCTCACTCACAAATCACTCACACACACATCACTCACACACACATCACTCACACACACATCACTCATAGACACATCACTCACAGACAAATCACTCACACACACATCACTCACACACACATCACTCACAGACACATCACTCACACATACATCACACATGCACATCACTCACACACAAGTCACTCAGACACATCACTAATAGACACAATAAACACAGACACATCACTCACACACACATTACTCACAGACACATCGCTCATGCACATATCACTCAGAGACACATCACTCACAGACAAGTCACTCACACACATGTCACTCAGACACATCACTCACACACACATCACTCACACACACATCACTTACAGACACATCGTTCACAGACACATCGCTCACAGACACATCACACACACACACATCACGCACACACAACACTCACAGACACATCACTCACTCACACATCACTCACACACACATCACTCACACACAGATCACGCACACACAACACTCACAGACACAACACTCACACACACGTCACTCACAAACACGTCACTCACACAGACATCACTCACAGACACATCACTCACTCACACATCACTCACACACACATCACTCAGACACACATCACTCACACATCACTCACACTCACATCAGTCACACAAACATCACTCACACACACATCACTCAAACAGACACATCACTCACACACACATCACTCACACACACATCACTCACACACATCACTCACACACACATCACTCACACTCACATCACTCACACATACATCACTGACACACACATCGCTCACACACACATCACTCACAGACACATCACTCACACACACATCACTCACACACACATCACTCACAATCACATCACTCACACGCACATCACTCACACAGACATCACTCACACAGACATCACTCACACTCACATCACTCATAGACACATCACTCATAGACACATCACTCACACTCACATCACAGACACACACATCACTCACACAGACATCACTCACACACACATCAATCACACACAAATCAATCACACACATCACTCACACTCACATCACTCACACTCACATCACTCACACACACATCACTCACACATCACTCACACTCACATCAGTCACACAAACATCACTCACACACACATCACTCAAACAGACACATCACTCACATTCACATCACTCACACACACATCACTCACACACATCGCTCACACACACATCACTCACACACACATCACTCCAACTCACATCACTCACACTCACATCACTCACACAGACATCACTCACACTCACATCACTCATAGACACATCACTCACAGACACATCACTCACACACACATCACAGACACACACATCACTCACACACACATCACTCACACAGACATCACTCACACACACATCAATCACACACAAATCAATCACACACATCACTCACACTCACATCACTCACAAAAACATCACTCACACACACATCACTCAAACAGACACATCACTCACACTCACATCACTCACACACACACCACTCACACACATCACTCACACACACATCACTCACACTCACATCACTCACACACACATCACTGACACACACATCGCTCACACACACATCACTCACAGACACATCACTCACACACACATCACTCACACATACATCACTCCCACTCACATCACTCAAACTCACATCACTCACAGACACATCACTCACAGACACATCACTCACAGACACCTCACTCACACAAAGTACACTCACAGACAATTCACTCACACACACATTACTCACACACACATCACTCACAGACACATCAGTCACACACACATCACTCACACAGACATCACTCACACACACATCACAAAAACACATCACTCACACGTACATCACTCGCACACACATCACTCACACACACATCACTCACACACACATCACACACACACACCTCACTCACACACACATCACTCACACACATCACTCACAGACACATCACTCACTCTCACTTCACTCACACACACATCAGCCACATACACATCATTCACAGACATATCACTCACACAGACATCACTCACACACTCATCACTCACACTCACATCACTCACACACCCATCACTCACACACACATCACTCACACAGATATCACTCAAACTCACATCTCTCACAGACACATCACTCACACACACATAACTCACACTCACATCACTCACAGACACATCACTCACAGAAACATAACTCACACACACATCACTCACACTCAAATCACTCACAGAGGCATCACTCACAGACACATCACTCACAAACACAACACTCACAGACACATCACTCACAGACACATCACTCACACTCACATCACTCACACACACATCACTCACAGACACATCACTCACACACAGTACACTCACAGACACATCACTCACACACACATCACTCACACTCACATCACTCACAGATACATCACACATACACACATCACTCACACACACATCACTCACAGACACAGTACACACACACATAACTCACAGACACATCACTCACACACACATTACTCACACACACATCACTCACAGACACATCACTCACACACACATCACTCACACAGACATCACTCACACAGACATCACTCACACTCACATCACTCATAGACACATCACTCATAGACACATCACTCACAGACACATCACTCACACTCACATCACAGACACACACATCACTCACACACACATCACTCACACAGACATCACTCACACACACATCAATCACACACAAATCATTCACACACATCACTCACACTCACATCACTCACACTCACATCACTCACACACACATCACTCACACATCACTCACACTCACATCAGTCACACAAACATCACTCACACACACATCACTCAAACAGACACATCACTCACACACACATCACTCACACTCACATCACTCACGCACACATCACTCACAGACACATCACTCACACACAGTACACTCACAGACACATCACTCACACACACATCACTCACACTCACATCACTCACAGATACATCACACATACACACATCACTCACACACACATCACTCACAGACACATTACTCACACACACATTACTCACAGACACATAACTCACAGACACATCACTCACAGACACATCACGCACACACACATCACTCACACACACATCACTCACACACACATCACTCACACACACATCACTCACACACACATCACTCACACTCACATCACTCACAGAGACATCACTCACAGACACATCACTCACAAACACTACACTCACAGACACATCACTCACAGACACATCACTCACACTCACATCACTCACAGACACATCACTCACACACACATCACTCACACTCACATCACTCACAGATACATCACACATACACACATCACTCACACGCACATCACTCACAGACACATTACTCACACACACATAGCTCACAGACACATCACTCACACACACATTACTCACACACACATCACTCACAGACACATCACTCACACACACATCACTCACACACACATCACTCACACACACATCACTCACACATCACTCACACACACATCACTCACACACACATGACTCACACTCACATCCCTCACAGACACATCACTCACACACACATCACTCACACTCACATCACTCACACACACATCACTCACACGCACATCACGCACACACACATCACTCGCACCCACATCACTCACACGCACATCACTCACACAGACATCACTCACACAGACACATAACTCACACTCACATCACTCACACACACATCACTCACACACACATCACTCACACTCACATCACTCACACACACATCACTGACACACACATCGCTCACACACACATCACTCACAGACACATCACTCACACACACATCACTCACACAAATATCACTCACACTCACATCACTCACAGACACATCACTCACAGACACATCACTCACGCACAGTGCACTCACAGACAATTCACTCACACACACATTAGTCACACACACATCACTCACACTCACACTACTCACACACACATCACTCACAGACACATCACTCACAGACACATCACTCACACACACATCACTCACACTCACATCACTCACACACACATCACTCACACACACATCACTCACACATCACTCACACTCACATCACTCACACACACATCACTCACACACACATCACTCACTCTCACATCCCTCACAGACACATCACTCACACACACATCACTCACACTCACATCAGTCACACACACATCACTCACACGCACATCACTCACACACACATCACTCACACCACTCACACACACATCACTCACACTCACATCACCCATAGACACATCACTCACAGACACATCAGTCCCACTCACATCACAGACACACACATCACTCACACACAGATCACTCACAGACACACATCACTCACACAGACATCACTCACACACACATCAATCATACACACATCACTCACACACATCACTCACACTCACATCACTCACACACATATCACTCACACTCACATCAGTCACACACACATCACTCACACACACATCACTCACAGACATATCACTCACACACACAGCACTCACAGACACATCACTCACACACACATCACTGACACATCACTCACACTCACATCACTCACAGACACATCACTCACACATCACTCACACTCACATCACTCACACACACATATCACTCACACACACATCACTCACACTCACATCCCTCACAGACACATCACTCACACACACATCACTCACACTCACATCACTCACACACACATCACTCACACGCACATCACTCACATACACATCACTCACACTCACATCACTCACACGCACATCACTCACACAGACATCACTCACTCACATCACTCACAGACACATAACTCACACTCACATCACAGACACACACATCACTCACACACACATCACTCACACAGACATCACTCACACAGACATCACTCACACACACATCAATCACACACAAATCAATCACACACATCACTCACACTCACATCACTCACACACATCACTCACACACACATCACTCACACATCACTCACACTCACATCAGTCACACAAACATCACTCACACACACATCACTCAAACAGACACATCACTCACATCCCTCACAGACACATCACTCACACACACATCACTCACACTCACATCACTCACACACACATCACTCACACACACATCACTCACACTGATCACTCACACGCACATCACTCACACACACATCGCTCACACACACATCACTAACAGACATATCACTCACACACATATCACTCACACATACATCACTCACACTCACATCACTCACAGACACATCACTCACAGACACATCACTCACACGCAGTACACTCACAGAAAATTCACTCACACACATTACTCACACACACATCACTCACACTCACATTACTCACACACATCACTCGCAGACCCATCACTCACAGACACATCACTCACAAACACATCACTCACACACACATCACTCACACATCACTCACACTCACATCACTCACACACACATCACTCACACACACATCACTCACACATCACTCACACTCACATCACTCAAGGACACATCACTCACACACACATCACTCACACACACATCACTCACACACACATCACTCACTCTCACATCCCTCACAGACACATCACTCACACACACATCACTCACACTCACATCACTCACACACACACACATCACTCACACGCACATCACTCACACACACATCACTCACACTCACATCACTCACACACACATCACTCACACAGACATCACTCACACTCACATCACCCATAGACACATCACCCATAGACACATCACTCACACTCACATCACAGACACACACATCACTAACACACACATCACTCACACAGACATCACTCACACACACATCAATCACACACAAATCAATCACACACATCACTCACACTCACATCACTCACACTCACATCACTCACACACACATCACACACATCACTCACACTCACATCAGTCACACAAACATCACTCACACACACATCACTCAGACACATCACTCATACTCACATCACTCACACACACATCACTCACACACACATCACTCACACTCACATCACTCACGCACACATCACTCACAGACACATCACTCACAGACACATCACTCACACACAGTACACTCACAGACACATCACTCACACACACATCACTCACAGATACATCACACATACACACATCAGTCACACACACATCACTCACAGACACATTACTCACACACACATTACTCACAGACACATAACTCACAGACACATCACTCACACACACATCACTCACAGACACATCACTCACACACACATCACTCACACACACATCACTCACACACATATCACTCACACACACATCACTCACACACACATCACTCAAACAGACACATCACTCACACTCACATCACTCACACACACATCACTCACACACACATCACTCACACTCATCACTCACACCCACACATCACTCACACACACATCGCTCACACACACATCACTAACAGACAAATCACTCACACACACATCACTCACACATACATCACTCACACTCACATCACTCACAGACACATCACTCACAGACACATCACTCACAGAAACATAACTCACACACACATCACTCACACTCACATCACTCACAGAGACATCACTCACAGACACATCACTCACAAACACAACACTCACAGACACATCACTCACAGACACATCACTCACACTCACATCACTCACACACACATCACTCACAGACACATCACTCACACACAGTACACTCACAGATACATCACACATACACACATCACTCACACACACATCACTCACAGACACATTACACACACACATAACTCACAGACACATCACTCACACACACATTACTCACACACACATCACTCACAGACACATCACTCACACACACATCACTCACACACACATCACTCACACACACATCACTCACACACACATCACTCACACTCACATCCCTCACAGACACATCACTCACACACACATCACTCACACTCACATCACTCACACACACATCACTCACACGCACATCACTCACACACACATCACTCACACTCACATCACTCACACACACATCACTCACACACACATCACTCAAACAGACACATCACTCACACTCACATCACTCACACACACATCACTCACACACACATCACTCACACTCATCACTCACACCCACACATCACTCACACACACATCGCTCACACACACATCACTAACAGACAAATCACTCACACACACATCACTCACACATACATCACTCACACTCACATCACTCACAGACACATCACTCACAGACACATCACTCACAGAAACATAACTCACACACACATCACTCACACTCACATCACTCACAGAGACATCACTCACAGACACATCACTCACAAACACAACACTCACAGACACATCACTCACAGACACATCACTCACACTCACATCACTCACACACACATCACTCACAGACACATCACTCACACACAGTACACTCACAGATACATCACACATACACACATCACTCACACACACATCACTCACAGACACATTACACACACACATAACTCACAGACACATCACTCACACACACATTACTCACACACACATCACTCACAGACACATCACTCACACACACATCACTCACACACACATCACTCACACACACATCACTCACACACACATCACTCACACTCACATCCCTCACAGACACATCACTCACACACACATCACTCACACTCACATCACTCACACACACATCACTCACACGCACATCACTCACACACACATCACTCACACTCACATCACTCACACGCACATCACTCACACAGACATCACTCACACAGACATCACTCACACTCACATCACTCATAGACACATCACTCATAGACACATCACTCACAGACACATCACTCACACTCACATCACAGACACACACATCACTCACACACACATCACTCACACAGACATCACTCACACACACATCAATCACACACAAAACAATCACACACATCACTCACACTCACATCACTCACACTCACATCACTCACACACACATCACTCACACATCACTCACACTCACATCAGTCACACAAACATCACTCACACACACATCACTCAAACAGACACATCACTCACACACACATCACTCACACTCACATCACTCACGCACACATCACTCACAGACACATCACTCACACACAGTACACTCACAGACACATCACTCACACACACATCACTCACACTCACATCACTCACAGATACATCACACATACACACATCACTCACACACACATCACTCACAGACACATTACTCACACACACATTACTCACAGACACATAACTCACAGACACATCACTCACAGACACATCACTCACACACACATCACTCACACACACATCACTCACACACACATCACTCACACTCACATCACTCACAGAGACATCACTCACAGACACATCACTCACAAACACTACACTCACAGACACATCACTCACAGACACATCACTCACACACATCACTCACAGACACATCACTCACACACACATCACTCACACTCACATCACTCACAGATACATCACACATACACACATTACTCACACGCACATCACTCACAGACACATTACTCACACACACATAGCTCACAGACACATCACTCACACACACATTACTCACACACACATCACTCACAGACACATCACTCACACACACATCACTCACACACACATCACTCACACACACATCACTCACACACTCATCACTCACACATCACTCACACACACATCACTCACACACACATGACTCACACTCACATCCCTCACAGACACATCACTCACACACACATCACTCACACTCACATCACTCACACACGCATCACTCACACGCACATCACTCACACACACATCACTCGCACCCACATCACTCACACGCACATCACTCACACAGACATCACTCACACAGACATCACTCACACTCACATCACTCATAGACACATCACTCACAGACACATCACTCACACTCACATCACAGACGCACACATCACTCACACACACATCACTCACACACAAATCAATCACACACATCACTCACACTCACATCACTCACACTCACATCACTCACACACACATCACTCACACATCACTCACACTCACATCAGTCACACAAACATCACTCACACACACATCACTCAAACAGACACATAACTCACACTCACATCACTCACACACACATCACTCACACACACATCACTCACACTCACATCACTCACACACACATCACTGACACACACATCGCTCACACACACATCACTCACAGACACATCACTCACACACACATCACTCACACAAATATCACTCACACTCACATCACTCACAGACACATCACTCACAGACACATCACTCACGCACAGTACACTCACAGACAATTCACTCACACACACATTAGTCACACACACATCACTCACACTCACACTACTCACACACACATCACTCACAGACACATCACTCACAGACACATCACTCACACACACATCACTCACACATCACTCACACTCACATCACTCACACACACATCACTCACACACACATCACTCACTCTCACATCCCTCACAGACACATCACTCACACACACATCACTCACACTCACATCAGTCACACACACATCACTCACACGCACATCACTCACACACACATCACTCACACTCACATCACTCACACACACATCACTCACACTCACATCACCCATAGACACATCACTCACAGACACATCAGTCCCAATCACATCACAGACACACACATCACTCACACACAGATCACTCACAGACACACATCACTCACACAGACATCACTCACACACTCATCAATCATACACACATCACTCACACACATCACTCACACTCACATCACTCACACACATATCACTCACACTCACATCAGTCACACACACATCACTCACACACACATCACTCACAGACATATCACTCACACACACAGCACTCACACACACATCACTCACACACACATCACTGACACATCACTCACACTCACATCTCTCACAGACACATCACTCACACATCACTCACACTCACATCACTCACACACACATCACTCACACACACATCACTCACACTCACATCCCTCACAGACACATCACTCACACACACATCACTCACACTCACATCACTCACACACACATCACTCACACGCACATCACTCACATACACATCACTCACACTCACATCACTCACACGCACATCACTCACACAGACATCACTCACTCACATCACTCACAGACACATAACTCACACTCACATCACAGACACACACATCACTCACACACACATCACTCACACAGACATCACTCACACAGACATCACTCACACACACATCAATCACACACAAATCAATCACACACATCACTCACACTCACATCACTCACACACATCACTCACACACACATCACTCACACATCACTCACACTCACATCAGTCACACAAACATCACTCACACACACATCACTCAAACAGACACATCACTCACACTCACATCACTCACACACACATCACTCACACACACATCACTCACACGCACATCACTCACACGCACATCACTCACACACACATTGCTCACACACACATCACTAACAGACATATCACTCACACACATATCACTCACACATACATCACACACACTCACATCACTCACAGACACATCACTCACAGACACATCACTCACACGCAGTACACTCACAGACAATTCACTCACACACATTACTCACACACACATCACTCACACTCACATTACTCACACACATCACTCACAGACACATCACTCACAGACACATCACTCACAAACACATCACTCACACACACATCACTCACACATCACTCACACTCACATCACTCACACACACATCACTCACACACACATCACTCACACATCACTCACACTCACATCACTCAAGGACACATCACTCACACACACATCACTCACACACACATCACTCACACACACATCACTCACTCTCACATCCCTCACAGACACATCACTCACACAGACATCACTCACACGCACATCACTCACACACACATCACTCACACTCACATCACTCACACACACATCACTCACACAGACATCACTCACACTCACATCACCCATAGACACATCACCCATAGACACATCAGTCACAGACACATCACTCACACTCACATCACAGACACACACATCACTCACACACACATCACTCACACAGACATCACTCACACACACATCAATCACACACAAATCAATCACACACATCACTCACACTCACATCACTCACACTCACATCACACACACACACATCACACACATCACTCACACTCACACCAGTCACACGCACATCACTCACACAGACATCACTCACTCACATCACTCACAGGCACATAACTCACACTCACATCACAGACACACACATCACTCACACACACATCACTCACACAGACATCACTCACACAGACATCACTCACACACACATCAATCACACACATATCAATCACACACATCACTCACACTCACATCACTCACACACATCACTCACACACACATCACTCACACTCACATCAGTCACACAAACATCACTCACACACACATCACTCAAACAGACACATCACTCACACTCACATCACTCACACACACATCACTCACACGCACATCACTCACACACACATCGCTCACACACACATCACTAACAGACATATCACTCACACACATATCACTCACACATACATCACTCACACTCACATCACTCACAGACACATCACTCACAGACACATCACTCACACGCAGTACACTCACAGACAATTCACTCACACACATTACTCACACACACATCACTCACACTCACATTACTCACACACATCACTCACAGACACATCACTCACAGACACATCAGTCCCACTCACATCACAGACACACACATCACTCACACACAGATCACTCACAGACACACATCACTCACACAGACATCACTCACACACTCATCAATCATACACACATCACTCACACACATCACTCACACTCACATCACTCACACACATATCACTCACACTCACATCAGTCACACACACATCACTCACACACACATCACTCACAGACATATCACTCACACACACAGCACTCACACACACATCACTCACACACACAGCACTCACACACACATCACTCACACACACATCACTCACACTCACATCACTCACACACACATCACTGACACATCACTCACACTCACATCACTCACAGACACATCACTCACACATCACTCACACTCACATCACTCACACACACATCACTCACACACACATCACTCACACTCACATCCCTCACAGACACATCACTCACACACACATCACTCACACTCACATCACTCACACACACATCACACACACGCACATCACTCACATACACATCACTCACACTCACATCACTCACACGCACATCACTCACACAGACATCACTCACTCACATCACTCACAGACACATAACTCACACTCACATCACAGACACACACATCACTCACACACACATCACTCACACAGACATCACTCACACAGACATCACTCACACACACATCAATCACACACAAATCAATCACACACATCACTCACACTCACATCACTCACACACATCACTCACACACACATCACTCACACATCACTCACACTCACATCAGTCACACAAACATCACTCACACACACATCACTCAAACAGACACATCACTCACACTCACATCACTCACACACACATCACTCACACACACATCACTCACACTCATCACTCACACGCACATCACTCACACACACATTGCTCACACACACATCACTAACAGACATATCACTCACACACATATCACTCACACATACATCACTCACACTCACATCACTCACAGACACATCACTCACAGACACATCACTCACACGCAGTACACTCACAGACAATTCACTCACACACATTACTCACACACACATCACTCACACTCACATTACTCACACACATCACTCACAGACACATCACTCACAGACACATCACTCACAAACACATCACTCACACACACATCACTCACACATCACTCACACTCACATCACTCACACACACATCACTCACACACACATCACTCACACATCACTCACACTCACATCACTCAAGGACACATCACTCACACACACATCACTCACACACACATCACTCACACACACATCACTCACTCTCACATCCCTCACAGACACATCACTCACACAGACATCACTCACACGCACATCACTCACACACACATCACTCACACTCACATCACTCACACACACATCACTCACACAGACATCACTCACACTCACATCACCCATAGACACATCACCCATAGACACATCAGTCACAGACACATCACTCACACTCACATCACAGACACACACATCACTCACACACACATCACTCACACAGACATCACTCACACACAAATCAATCACACACAAATCAATCACACACATCACTCACACTCACATCACTCACACTCACATCACACACACACACATCACACACATCACTCACACTCACATCAGTCACACGCACATCACTCACACAGACATCACTCACTCACATCACTCACAGGCACATAACTCACACTCACATCACAGACACACACATCACTCACACACACATCACTCACACAGACATCACTCACACACACATCAATCACACACATATCAATCACACACATCACTCACACTCACATCACTCACACACATCACTCACACACACATCACTCACACTCACATCAGTCACACAAACATCACTCACACACACATCACTCAAACAGACACATCACTCACACTCACATCACTCACACACACATCACTCACACGCACATCACTCACACACACATCGCTCACACACACATCACTAACAGACATATCACTCACACACATATCACTCACACATACATCACTCACACTCACATCACTGACAGACACATCACTCACAGACACATCACTCACACGCAGTACGCTCACAGACAATTCACTCACACACATTACTCACACACACATCACTCACACTCACATTACTCACACACATCACTCACAGACACATCACTCACAGACACATCACTCACAAACACATCACTCACACACACATCACTCACACTCACATCACTCACACACACATCACTCACACACACATCACTCACACATCACTCACACTCACATCACTCAAGGACACATCACTCACACACACATCACTCACACACACATCACTCACACACACATCACTCACTCTCACATCCCTCACAGACACTTCACTCACACACACATCACTCACACGCACATCACTCACACACACATCACTCACACTCACATCACTCACACACACATCACTCACACAGACATCACTCACACTCACATCACCCATAGACACATCACCCATAGACACATCAGTCACAGACACATCACTCACACTCACATCACAGACACACACATCACTCACACACACATCACTCACACAGACATCACTCACACACACATCACACACATCACTCACACTCACATCAGTCACACAAACATCACTCACACACACATCACTCAGAAACATCACTCATACTCACATCACTCACACACACATCACTCACACACACATCACTCACACTCACATCACTCACGCACACATCACTCACAGACACATCACTCACACACAGTACACTCACAGACACATCACACACACACATCACTCACACTCACATCACTCACAGATACATCACACATACACACATCACTCACACACACATCACTCACAGACACATTACTCACACACACATTACTCACAGACACATAACTCACAGACACATCACTCACACACACATCACTCACAGACACATCACTCACACACACATCACTCACACACACATCACTCACACACATATCACTCACACACACATCACTCACACACACATCACTCAAACAGACACATCACTCACACTCACATCACTCACACACACATCACTCACACACACATCACTCACACTCATCACTCACACACACATCACTCACACACACATCGCTCACACACACATCACTAACAGACAAATCACTCACACACACATCACTCACACATACATCACTCACACTCACATCACTCACAGACACATCACTCACAGACACATCACTCACACACAGTACACTCACAGACAATTCACTCACACACACATTACTCACACACACATCACTCACACTCACATTACTCACAGACACATCACTCACAGACACATCACTCACAAACACATCACTGACACACACATCACTCACACATCACTCACACTCACATCACTCACACACACATCACTCACACACACTTCACTCACACATCACTCACACTCACATCACTCACACACACATCACTCACACACACATCACTCACACACACATCACTCACACAAACATCACTCACTCTCACATCCCTCACAGACACATCACTCACACACACATCACTCACACTCACATCACTCACACACACATCACTCACACACAGTACACTCACAGACACATCACTCACAGACACATCACTCACACTCACATCACTCACACACACATCACTCACAGACACATCACTCACACACAGTACACTCACAGACACATCACTCACACACACATCACTCACACTCACATCACTCACAGATACATCACACATACACACATCACTCACACACACATCACTCACAGACACATTACACACACACATAACTCACAGACACATCACTCACACACACATTACTCACACACACATCACTCACAGACACATCACTCACACACACATCACTCACACACACATCACTCACACACACATCACTCACACATCACTAACACTCACATCACTCACAGAAACATCACTCACACACACATCACTCACACTCACATCACTCACAGAGACATCACTCACACACAGTACACTCACAGACACATCACTCACACACACATCACTCACACTCACATCACTCACAGATACATCACACATACACACATCACTCACACGCACATCACTCACAGACACATTACTCACACACACATAAATCACAGACAGATCACTCACACACACATTACTCACAGACACATCACTCACAGACACATCACTCACACACACATCACTCACCCATCACTCACACACATCACTCACACACACATCACTCACACTCACATCCCTCACAGACACATCACTCACACGCACATCACTCACACACACATCACTCACACTCACATCACTCACACGCACATCACTCACACAGACATCACTCACACAGACATCACTCACACTCACATCACTCATAGACACATCACTCATAGACACATCACTCACAGACACATCACTCACACTCACATCACAGACACACACATCACAGACACACACATCACTCACACACACATCACTCACACAGACATCACTCACACACACATCAATCACACACAAATCAATCACACACATCACTCACACTCACATCACTCACACTCACATCACTCACACACACATCACTCACACATCACTCACACTCACATCAGTCACACAAACATCACTCACACACACATCACTCAAACAGACACATCACTCACACACACATCACTCACACTCACATCACTCACGCACACATCACTCACAGACACATCACTCACACACAGTACACTCACAGACACATCACTCACACACACATCACTCACACTCACATCACTCACAGATACATCACACATACACACATCACTCACACACACATCACTCACAGACACATTACTCACACACACATTACTCACAGACACATAACTCACAGACACATCACTCACAGACACATCACTCACACACACATCACTCACACACACATCACTCACACACACATCACTCACACTCACATCACTCACAGAGACATCACTCACAGACACATCACTCACAAACACTACACTCACAGACACATCACTCACAGACACATCACTCACACTCACATCACTCACAGACACATCACTCACACACACATCACTCACACTCACATCACTCACAGATACATCACACATACACACATCACTCACACGCACATCACTCACAGACACATTACTCACACACACATAGCTCACAGACACATCACTCACACACACATTGCTCACACACACATCACTCACAGACACATCACTCACACACACATCACTCACACACACATCACTCACACACACATCACTCACACACACATCACTCACACACACATGACTCACACTCACATCCCTCACAGACACATCACTCACACACACATCACTCACACTCACATCACTCACACACACATCACTCACACGCACATCACTCACACACACATCACTCGCACCCACATCACTCACACGCACATCACTCACACAGACATCACTCACACAGACATCACTCACACTCACATCACTCATAGACACATCACTCACAGACACATCACTCACACTCACATCACAGACGCACACATCACTCACACACACATCACTCACACACAAATCAATCACACACATCACTCACACTCACATCACTCTCACTCACATCACTCACACACACATCACTCACACATCACTCACACTCACATCAGTCACACAAACATCACTCACACACACATCACTCAAAGAGACACATAACTCACACTCACATCACTCACACACACATCACTCACACACACATCACTCACACTCACATCACTCACACACACATCACTGACACACACATCGCTCACACACACATCACTCACAGACACATCACTCACACACACATCACTCACACAAATATCACTCACACTCACATCACTCACAGACACATCACTCACAGACACATCACTCACGCACAGTACACTCACAGACAATTCACTCACACACACATTAGTCACACACACATCACTCACACTCACACTACTCACACACACATCACTCACAGACACATCACTCACAGACACATCACTCACACACACATCACTCACACATCACTCACACTCACATCACTCACACACACATCACTCACACACACATCACTCACACATCACTCACACTCACATCACTCACACACACATCACTCACACACACATCACTCACTCTCACATCCCTCACAGACACATCACTCACACACACATCACTCACACTCACATCAGTCACACACACATCACTCACACGCACATCACTCACACACACATCACTCACACTCACATCACTCACACACACATCACTCACACTCACATCACCCATAGACACATCACTCACAGACACATCAGTCCCACTCACATCACAGACACACACATCACTCACACACAGATCACTCACAGACACACATCACTCACACAGACATCACTCACACACACATCAATCATACACACATCACTCACACACATATCACTCTCACTCACATCAGTCACACACACATCACTCACACACACATCACTCACAGACATATCACTCACACACACAGCACTCACACACACATCACTCACACACACATCACTGACACATCACTCACACTCACATCACTCACAGACACATCACTCACACATCACTCACACTCACATCACTCACACACACATCACTCACACACACATCACTCACACTCACATCCCTCACAGACACATCACTCACACACACATCACTCACACTCACATCACTCACACACACATCACTCACACGCACATCACTCACATACACATCACTCACACTCACATCACTCACACGCACATCACTCACACAGACATCACTCACTCACATCACTCACAGACACATAACTCACACTCACATCACAGACACACACATCACTCACACACACATCACTCACACAGACATCACTCACACAGACATCACTCACACAGACATCACTCACACACACATCAATCACACACAAATCAATCACACACATCACTCACACTCACATCACTCACACACATCACTCACACACACATCACTCACACATCACTCACACTCACATCAGTCACACAAACATCACTCACACACACATCACTCAAACAGACACATCACTCACACTCACATCACTCACACACACATCACTCACACACACATCACTCACACTCATCACTCACACGCACATCACTCACACACACATCGCTCACACACACATCACTAACAGACATATCACTCACACACATATCACTCATACATACATCACTCACACTCACATCACTCACAGACACATCACTCACAGACACATCACTCACACGCAGTACACTCACAGACAATTCACTCACACACATTACTCACACACACATCACTCACACTCACATTACTCACACACATCACTCACAGACACATCACTCACAGACACATCACTCACAAACACATCACTCACACACACATCACTCACACATCACTCACACTCACATCACTCACACACACATCACTCACATACACATCACTCACACATCACTCACACTCACATCACTCAAGGACACATCACTCACACACACATCACTCACACACACATCACTCACACACACATCACTCACTCTCACATCCCTCACAGACACATCACTCACACAGACATCACTCACACGCACATCACTCACACACACATCACTCACACTCATATCACTCACACACACATCACTCACACAGACATCACTCACACTCACATCACCCATAGACACATCACCCATAGACACATCAGTCACAGTCACATCACTCACACTCACATCACAGACACACACATCACTCACACACACATCACTCACACAGACATCACTCACACACACATCAATCACACACAAATCAATCACACACATCACTCACACTCACATCACTCACACTCACATCACACACACACACATCACACACATCACTCACACTCACATCAGTCACACGCACATCACTCACACAGACATCACTCACTCACATCACTCACAGGCACATAACTCACACTCACATCACAGACACACACATCACTCACACACAAATCACTCACACAGACATCACTCACACACACATCAATCACACACAAATCAATCACACACATCACTCACACTCACATCACTCACACACATCACTCACACACACATCACTCACACATCACTCACACTCACATCAGTCACACAAACATCACTCACACACACATCACTCAAACAGACACATCACTCACACTCACATCACTCACACACACATCACTCACACACACATCACTCACACTCATCACTCACACGCACATCACTCACACACACATCGCTCACACACACATCACTAATAGACATATCACTCACACACATATCACTCACACATACATCACTCACACTCACATCACTCAGACACATCACTCACAGACACATCACTCACACGCAGTACACTCACAGACAATTCACTCACACACATTACTCACACACACATCACTCACACTCACATTACTCACACACATCACTCACAGACACATCACTCACAGACACATCACTCACAAACACATCACTCACACACACATCACTCACACATCACTCACACTCACATCACTCACATACACATCACTCACACACACATCACTCACACATCACTCACACTCACATCACTCAAGGACACATCACTCACACACACATCACTCACACACACATCACTCACAGACACATTACACACACACATAACTCACAGACACATCACTCACACACACATTACTCACACACACATCACTCACAGACACATCACTCACACACACATCACTCACACACACATCACTCACACACACATCACTCACACATCACTAACACTCACATCACTCACAGAAACATCACTCACACACACATCACTCACACTCACATCACTCACAGAGACATCACTCACACACAGTACACTCACAGACACATCACTCACACACACATCACTCACACTCACATCACTCACAGATACATCACACATACACACATCACTCACACTCACATCACTCACAGACACATTACTCACACACACATAAATCACAGACAGATCACTCACACACACATTACTCACAGACACATCACTCACAGACACATCACTCACACACACATCACTCACCCATCACTCACACACATCACTCACACACACATCACTCACACTCACATCCCTCACAGACACATCACTCACACGCACATCACTCACACACACATCACTCACACTCACATCACTCACACGCACATCACTCACACAGACATCACTCACACAGACATCACTCACACTCACATCACTCATAGACACATCACTCATAGACACATCACTCACAGACACATCACTCACACTCACATCACAGACACACACATCACTCACACACACATCACTCACACAGACATCACTCACACACACATCAATCACACACAAATCAATCACACACATCACTCACACTCACATCACTCACACTCACATCACTCACACACACATCACTCACACATCACTCACACTCACATCAGTCACACAAACATCACTCACACACACATCACTCAAACAGACACATCACTCACACACACATCACTCACACTCACATCACTCACGCACACATCACTCACAGACACATCACTCACACACAGTACACTCACAGACACATCACTCACACACACATCACTCACACTCACATCACTCACAGATACATCACACATACACACATCACTCACACACACATCACTCACAGACACATTACTCACACACACATTACTCACAGACACATAACTCACAGACACATCACTCACAGACACATCACTCACACACACATCACTCACACACACATCACTCACACACACATCACTCACACTCACATCACTCACAGAGACATCACTCACAGACACATCACTCACAAACACTACACTCACAGACACATCACTCACAGACACATCACTCACACTCACATCACTCACAGACACATCACTCACACACACATCACTCACACTCACATCACTCACAGATACATCACACATACACACATCACTCACACGCACATCACTCACAGACACATTACTCACACACACATAGCTCACAGACACATCACTCACACACACATTGCTCACACACACATCACTCACAGACACATCACTCACACACACATCACTCACACACACATCACTCACACACACATCACTCACACACACATCACTCACACACACATGACTCACACTCACATCCCTCACAGACACATCACTCACACACACATCACTCACACTCACATCACTCACACACACATCACTCACACGCACATCACTCACACACACATCACTCGCACCCACATCACTCACACGCACATCACTCACACAGACATCACTCACACAGACATCACTCACACTCACATCACTCATAGACACATCACTCACAGACACATCACTCACACTCACATCACAGACGCACACATCACTCACACACACATCACTCACACACAAATCAATCACACACATCACTCACACTCACATCACTCTCACTCACATCACTCACACACACATCACTCACACATCACTCACACTCACATCAGTCACACAAACATCACTCACACACACATCACTCAAAGAGACACATAACTCACACTCACATCACTCACACACACATCACTCACACACACATCACTCACACTCACATCACTCACACACACATCACTGACACACACATCGCTCACACACACATCACTCACAGACACATCACTCACACACACATCACTCACACAAATATCACTCACACTCACATCACTCACAGACACATCACTCACAGACACATCACTCACGCACAGTACACTCACAGACAATTCACTCACACACACATTAGTCACACACACATCACTCACACTCACACTACTCACACACACATCACTCACAGACACATCACTCACAGACACATCACTCACACACACATCACTCACACATCACTCACACTCACATCACTCACACACACATCACTCACACACACATCACTCACACATCACTCACACTCACATCACTCACACACACATCACTCACACACACATCACTCACTCTCACATCCCTCACAGACACATCACTCACACACACATCACTCACACTCACATCAGTCACACACACATCACTCACACGCACATCACTCACACACACATCACTCACACTCACATCACTCACACACACATCACTCACACTCACATCACCCATAGACACATCACTCACAGACACATCAGTCCCACTCACATCACAGACACACACATCACTCACACACAGATCACTCACAGACACACATCACTCACACAGACATCACTCACACACACATCAATCATACACACATCACTCACACACATATCACTCTCACTCACATCAGTCACACACACATCACTCACACACACATCACTCACAGACATATCACTCACACACACAGCACTCACACACACATCACTCACACACACATCACTGACACATCACTCACACTCACATCACTCACAGACACATCACTCACACATCACTCACACTCACATCACTCACACACACATCACTCACACACACATCACTCACACTCACATCCCTCACAGACACATCACTCACACACACATCACTCACACTCACATCACTCACACACACATCACTCACACGCACATCACTCACATACACATCACTCACACTCACATCACTCACACGCACATCACTCACACAGACATCACTCACTCACATCACTCACAGACACATAACTCACACTCACATCACAGACACACACATCACTCACACACACATCACTCACACAGACATCACTCACACAGACATCACTCACACAGACATCACTCACACACACATCAATCACACACAAATCAATCACACACATCACTCACACTCACATCACTCACACACATCACTCACACACACATCACTCACACATCACTCACACTCACATCAGTCACACAAACATCACTCACACACACATCACTCAAACAGACACATCACTCACACTCACATCACTCACACACACATCACTCACACACACATCACTCACACTCATCACTCACACGCACATCACTCACACACACATCGCTCACACACACATCACTAACAGACATATCACTCACACACATATCACTCATACATACATCACTCACACTCACATCACTCACAGACACATCACTCACAGACACATCACTCACACGCAGTACACTCACAGACAATTCACTCACACACATTACTCACACACACATCACTCACACTCACATTACTCACACACATCACTCACAGACACATCACTCACAGACACATCACTCACAAACACATCACTCACACACACATCACTCACACATCACTCACACTCACATCACTCACACACACATCACTCACATACACATCACTCACACATCACTCACACTCACATCACTCAAGGACACATCACTCACACACACATCACTCACACACACATCACTCACACACACATCACTCACTCTCACATCCCTCACAGACACATCACTCACACAGACATCACTCACACGCACATCACTCACACACACATCACTCACACTCACATCACTCACACACACATCACTCACACAGACATCACTCACACTCACATCACCCATAGACACATCACCCATAGACACATCAGTCACAGTCACATCACTCACACTCACATCACAGACACACACATCACTCACACACACATCACTCACACAGACATCACTCACACACACATCAATCACACACAAATCAATCACACACATCACTCACACTCACATCACTCACACTCACATCACACACACACACATCACACACATCACTCACACTCACATCAGTCACACGCACATCACTCACACAGACATCACTCACTCACATCACTCACAGGCACATAACTCACACTCACATCACAGACACACACATCACTCACACACAAATCACTCACACAGACATCACTCACACACACATCAATCACACACAAATCAATCACACACATCACTCACACTCACATCACTCACACACATCACTCACACACACATCACTCACACAACACTCACACTCACATCAGTCACACAAACATCACTCACACACACATCACTCAAACAGACACATCACTCACACTCACATCACTCACACACACATCACTCACACACACATCACTCACACTCATCACTCACACGCACATCACTCACACACACATCGCTCACACACACATCACTAATAGACATATCACTCACACACATATCACTCACACATACATCACTCACACTCACATCACTCAGACACATCACTCACAGACACATCACTCACACGCAGTACACTCACAGACAATTCACTCACACACATTACTCACACACACATCACTCACACTCACATTACTCACACACATCACTCACAGACACATCACTCACAGACACATCACTCACAAACACATCACTCACACACACATCACTCACACATCACTCACACTCACATCACTCACATACACATCACTCACACACACATCACTCACACATCACTCACACTCACATCACTCAAGGACACATCACTCACACACACATCACTCACACACACATCACTCACACACACATCACTCACTCTCACATCCCTCACTGACACATCACTCACACACACATCACTCACACGCACATCACTCACACACACATCACTCACACTCACATCACTCACACACACATCACTCACACAGACATCACTCACACTCACATCACCCATAGACACATCACCCATAGACACATCAGTCACAGACACATCACTCACACTCACATCACAGACACACACATCACTCACACACACATCACTCACACAGACATCACTCACACACACATCAGTCACACACAAATCAATCACACACATCACTCACACTCACATCACTCACACTCACATCACACACACACACATCACACACATCACTCACACTCACATCAGTCACACAAACATCACTCACACACACATCACTCAGACACATCACTCATACTCACATCACTCACACACACATCACTCACACACACATCACTCACACTCACATCACTCACGCACACATCACTCACAGACACATCACTCACACACAGTACACTCACAGACACATCACTCACACACACATCACTCACACTCACATCACTCACAGATACATCACACATACACACATCACTCACACACACATTACTCACAGACACATAACTCACAGACACATCACTCACACACACATCACTCACAGACACATCACTCACACACACATCACTCACACACACATCACTCACACACATATCACTCACACACACATCACACACACACACATCACTCAAACAGACACATCACTCACACTCACATCACTCACACACACATCACTCACACACACATCACTCACACTCATCACTCACACACACATCACTCACACACACATCGCTCACACACACATCACTAACAGACAAATCACTCACACACACATCACTCACACATACATCACTCACACTCACATCACTCACAGACACATCACTCACAGACACATCACTCACACACAGTACACTCACAGACAATTCACTCACACACACATTACTCACACACACATCACTCACACTCACATTACTCACAGACACATCACTCACAAACACATCACTGACACACACATCACTCACACATCACTCACACTGACATCACTCACACACACATCACTCACACACACATCACTCACACATCACTCACACTCACATCACTCACACACACATCACTCACACACACATCACTCACACACACATCACTCACTCTCACATCCCTCACAGACACATCACTCACACACACATCACTCACACTCACATCACTCACACACACATCACTCACACGCACATCACTCACACACACATCACTCACACTCACATCACTCACACACACATCACTCACACAGACATCACTCACACTCACATCACCCATAGACACATCACCCATAGACACATCACTCCCACTCACATCACTCCCACTCACATCACAGACACACACATATCACTCACACACAGATCACTCACACACACATCAATCACACACACATCACTCACACACATCACTCACACTCACATCACTCACACTCACATCACTCACACACATATCACTCACATCACTCACACACACATCACTCACACAGACACATCACTCACACTCACATCACTCACACACACATCACACACACACATCACTCACACACACATCACTCACACACACATCACTCACACTCACATCACTCACACACACATCACTCACACTCACATCACTCACAGAAACATCACTCACATACACATCACTCACACACACATCACTCACACACACATCACTCACACACACATCACTCACACATACATCACTCACACTCACATCACTCACAGACCCATCACTCACACACACATCCCTCACACAGACATCACTCATAGACACATCACTCACACAGACATCACTCACACAGACATCACGCACACACACATCACTCAAACACACATCACTCAGAACATCACTCACAGACACATCACTCACACAGACATCACTCACACTCACATCACTCACAGACACGTCAATTACTCACACATCACTCACAGACGCATCACTCACACACACATCACTCAGACATGTCACGCACAGACTCATCACTCACACACACATCACTCACAGAACCGTCACTCACAGATACATCACTCACACACACATCACTTACACACACATCACTCACAGACACATCACTCACACTCATCACACACACATCAATCATACACACATCTCACACACATTACTCACACACATATCACTCACACACACATCACGCACACACACACATCACACACACATTACTCACACACATCACTCATACACACACATCACTCACACACATGCATTATTCGCACACACATCACGCAAACACAAATCTCCCACATACACATCACTCTCACATGCATCACTCACAGACACATCACTCACACACACATCACTCACACTCATCACTCACACACACATCACTCACACACACATCGCTCACACACACATCACTAACAGACAAATCACTCACACACACATCACTCACACATACATCACTCTCACTCACATCACTCACAGACACATCACTCACAGACACATCACTCACACACAGTACACTCACAGACAATTCACTCACACACACATTACTCACACACACATCACTCACACTCACATTACTCACAGACACATCACTCACAAACACATCACTGACACACACATCACTCACACATCACTCACACTGACATCACTCACACACACATCACTCACACACACATCACTCACACATCACTCACACTCACATCACTCACACACACATCACTCACACACACATCACTCACACACACATCACTCACTCTCACATCCCTCACAGACACATCACTCACACACACATCACTCACCCTCACATCACTCACACACACATCACTCACACGCACATCACTCACACACACATCACTCACACTCACATCACTCACACACACATCACTCACACAGACATCACTCACACTCACATCACCCATAGACACATCACCCATAGACACATCACTCCCACTCACATCACTCCCACTCACATCACAGACACACACATATCACTCACACACAGATCACTCACACACACATCAATCACACACACATCACTCACACACATCACTCACACTCACATCACTCACACTCACATCACTCACACACATATCACTCACATCACTCACACACACATCACTCACACAGACACATCACTCACACTCACATCACTCACACACACATCACACACACACATCACTCACACACACATCACTCACACACACATCACTCACACTCACATCACTCACACACACATCACTCACACTCACATCACTCACAGAAACATCACTCACATACACATCACTCACACACACATCACTCACACACACATCACTCACACACACATCACTCACACATACATCACTCACACTCACATCACTCACAGACCCATCACTCACACACACATCCCTCACACAGACATCACTCATAGACACATCACTCACACAGACATCACTCACACAGACATCACGCACACACACATCACTCAAACACACATCACTCAGAACATCACTCACAGACACATCACTCACACAGACATCACTCACACTCACATCACTCACAGACACGTCAATTACTCACACATCACTCACAGACGCATCACTCACACACACATCACTCAGACATGTCACGCACAGACTCATCACTCACACACACATCACTCACAGAACCGTCACTCACAGATACATCACTCACACACACATCACTTACACACACATCACTCACAGACACATCACTCACACTCATCACACACACATCAATCATACACACATCTCACACACATTACTCACACACATATCACTCACACACACATCACGCACACACACACATCACACACACATTACTCACACACATCACTCATACACACACATCACTCACACACATGCATTATTCGCACACACATCACGCAAACACAAATCTCCCACATACACATCACTCTCACATGCATCACTCACAGACACATCATTCACAGACACATCACTCACAGACACATCACTCACATAGATATCACTCACACACACATCACTCACAAACACATCACTTACAGACACATCACTCACAGACACATCACTCACACAGACATCGATCACACACCTATCATTCACTCACACATCACTCACACACACATCACTCACAGACACATCACTCACAGACACATCACTCACACAGACATCACTCATAGACACATCACTCACAGACACATCACTCACACAGACATCACTCACACACACATCACTAACAGACAAATCACTCACAGACACGTCACTCACAGAAACATCACTCACACAAACATCACACACACACATCACTCACAGACAAATCATTCACACATACATCACTCACACGCACATCACTCACACTCACAATCCTCACACATGCATCACTCACACACATATCACTCACACACATCAATCACACACACATCACTCACACACACATCACTTACACACACATCACTCACAGATACATCACTCACACACATCACTCACACCCATCACTCACACAGAATTCACTCACACTCACATCACTCACACACACATTACTCACTCATATTACTCACACTCACATCACTCACACACACATCACACACACTCATATCACTCACACACACATCACTCAAACACACGTCACTCACACAGACATCACTCACAGACACATAAATCACTCACAAATCCCTCACACACACATCACTCACACACACATCACTCACAGACACATCACTCACAGACACATCACTCACACACACATCACTCACACACACATCACTCACACGCACATCACTCACACGCACATCACTCACACACACATCACTTACACTCACATCACTCACACACACATCACTCACAGAGACATCACTCACACTCACATCACTCATAGACACATCACTCACAGACACATCACTCACACTCACATCACAGACACACACATCGCTCATACACACATCACTCACAGACATATCACTCACACACACTTCACTCACAAATACATCACTCACACTCACATCACTCACAGACACATCACTCACAGACACATCACTCACACACAGTACACTCACAGACAATTCACTCACACACACATTACTCACACACACATCACCCACACTCACATTACTCACACACACATCACTCACAGACACATCACTCACAGACACATCACTCACAAACACATCACTCACACACACATCACTCACACATCACTCACACTCACATCACTCACACACACATCACTCACACACACATCACTCACACATCACTCACACTCACATCACTCACAGACACATCACTCACACACACATCACTCACACACACATCACTCACTCTCACATCCCTCACAGACACATCACTCACACACACATCACTCACACTCACATCACTCACACACACATCACTCACACACACATCACTCACACGCACATCACTCACACACAAATCACTCACACTTACATCACTCACACACACATCACTCACACAGACATCACTCACACTCACATCACCCATAGACACATCACTCACAGACACATCACTCCCACTCACATCACAGACACACACATCACTCACACACACATCACTCACAGACAAACATCACTCACACAGACATCACTCACACACACATCAATCATACACACATCACTCACACACATCACTCACACTCACATCACTCACACTCACACCACTCACACACATATCACTCACACTCACATCAGTCACACACACATCACTCACACACACATCACTCACAGACATATCACTCACACACACAGCACTCACACACACATCACTCACACACACATCACTGACACATCACCCACACACACATCACTCACAGACATATCACTCACACATCACTCACACTCACATCACTCACACACACATCACTCACACACACATCACTCACACACACATCACTCACACTCACATCCCTCACAGACCCATCACTCACACACACATCACTCACACTCACATCACTCACACACACACCACTCACACGCACATCACTCACACACACATCACGCACACTCACATCACTCACACACATCACTCACACAGACATCACTCACACTCACATCACTCATAGACACATCACTCACAGACACATCACTCACACTCACATCACAGACACACACATCACTCACACATCACTCACACTCACATCAGTCACACAAACATCACTCACACACACATCACTCAAACAGACACATCACTCACACTCACATCACTCACACACACATCACTCACACACACATCACTCACACTCATTTCACTCACACACACATCACTGACACACACATCGCTCACACACACATCACTCACAGACACATAACTCACACACACATCACTCACACAAATATCACTCACACTCACATCACTCACAGACACATCACTCACAGACACATCACTCACACACAGTACACTCACAGACAATTCACTCACACACACATTAGTCACACACACATCAATCACACTCACACTACTCACACACACATCACTCACAGACACATCACTCACAGACACATCACTCACACATCACTCACACTCACATCACTCACACACACATCACTCACACACACATCACTCACACATCACTCACACTCACATCACACACAGACACATCACTCACAGACACATCACTCACACACACATCACTCACACACACATCACTCACTCTCACATCCCTCACAGACACATCACACACACAATCACTCACACTCACATCACTCACACACGCATCACTCACACGCGCATCACTCACACGCACATCACTCACACTCACATCACTCACACTCACATCACTCACACAGACATCACTCACACACACATCACCCATAGACACATCACTCAGAGACACATCACTCCCACTCACATCACAGACACACACATCACTCACACACAGATCACTCACAGACACACATCACTCACACAGACATCACTCACACACACATCAATCATACACACATCACTCACACACATCACTCACACTCACATCACTCACACTCACATCACTCACACACATATCACTCACACTCACATCAGTCACACACATATCACTCACACACACATCACTCACAGACATATCACTCACACACACAGCACTCACACACACATCACTCACACACACATCACTCACACATCACTCACACTCACATCACTCACAGACACATCACTCACACACACATCACTCACACAGACATCACTCACACACACATCAATCATACACACATCACTCACACACATCACTCACACTCACATCACTCACACACATATCACTCACACTCACATCAGTCACACACACATCACTCACACACACATCACTCACAGACATATCACTCACACACACAGCACTCACACACACATCACTCACACACACATCACTCACACACACATCACTCACACTCACATCCCTCACAGACACATCACTCACACACACATCACTCACACTCACATCACAGACACACACATCACTCACACTCACATCACTCACACACACATCACTCACACATCAGTCACAAAAACATCACTCACACACACATCACTCAAACAGACACATCACTCAAAAACACATCACTCACACTCACATCCCTCAGACACATCACTCACACACACATCACTCACACTCACATCACTCACACACACATCACTCACACACACATCACTCACACACACTTCACTCACACTCACATCACTCACACGCACATCACTCACACAGACAATCACTCACACTCATCACTCATAGACACATCACTCACAGACACATCACTCACACTCACATCACTCACACAACACTCACACTCACATCAGTCACACAAACATCACTCACACACACATCACTCAAACAGACACATCACTCACACTCACATCACTCACACACACATCACTCACACTCATCACTCACACACACATCACTCACACACACATCGCTCACACACACATCACTAACAGACATATCACTCACACACACATCACTCACACACATTACTCACACACATATCACTCACACACACATCACGCACACACACACATCACACACACATTACTCACACACATCACTCATACACACACATCACTCACACACATACATTATTCACACACACATCACGCAAACACAAATCTCCCACATACACATCACTCTCACATGCATCACTCACACACACATCATTCACAGACACATCACTCACAGACACATCACTCACATAGACATCACTCACACACACATCACTCACAAACACATCACTTACAGACACATCACTCACAGACACATCACTCACACAGACATCGATCACACACCTATCATTCACTCACACATCACTCACACACACATCACTCACAGACACATCACTCACAGACACATCACTCACACAGATATCACTCACAGACACATCACTCACAGACACATCACTCACACAGACATCACTCACACACACATCACTAACAGACAAATCACTCACAGACACGTCACTCACAGAAACATCACTCACACACACATCACACACACACATCACTCACAGACAAATCATTCACACATAAATCACTCACACGCACATCACTCACACTCACAATCCTCACACATGCATCACTCACACACATATCACTCACACACATCAATCACACACACATCACTCACACACACATCACTTACACACACATCACTCACAGATACATCACTCACACACATCACTCACACCCATCACTCACACAGAATTCACTCACACGCACATCACTCACACACATCACTCACACACACATCACTCACTCATATTACTCACACTCACATCACTCACACACACATCACTCACACTCATATCACTCACACACACATCACTCACACACACGTCACTCACACAGACATCACTCACAGACACATCACTCACTCACAAATCACTCACACACATCACTCACAGACACATCACTAACGCACACATCACTCACAGACACATCACTCACAGACACATCACTCACACACACATCACTCACACGCACATCACTCACATGCACATCACTCACACACACATCACCCACACTCACATCACTCACACGCACATCACTCACACAGACATCACTCACACTCACATCACTTATAGACACATCACTCACAGACACATCACTCACACTCACATCACAGACACACACATCACTCACACACAGATCACTCACAGACACACATCACTCACACAGACATCACTCACACACACATCACTCACAGACACATCACTCACAGACACATCACTCACACAGACATCACTCATAGACACATCACTCACAGACACATCACTCACACAGACATCACTCACACACACATCACTAACAGACAAATCACTCACAGACACGTCACTCACAGAAACATCACTCACACAAACATCACACACACACATCACTCACAGACAAATCATTCACACATACATCACTCACACGCACATCACTCACACTCACAATCCTCACACATGCATCACTCACACACATATCACTCACACACATCAATCACACACACATCACTCACACACACATCACTTACACACACATCACTCACAGATACATCACTCACACACATCACTCACACCCATCACTCACACAGAATTCACTCACACTCACATCACTCACACACACATTACTCACTCATATTACTCACACTCACATCACTCACACACACATCACACACACTCATATCACTCACACACACATCACTCAAACACACGTCACTCACACAGACATCACTCACAGACACATAAATCACTCACAAATCCCTCACACACACATCACTCACACACACATCACTCACAGACACATCACTCACAGACACATCACTCACACACACATCACTCACACACACATCACTCACACGCACATCACTCACACGCACATCACTCACACACACATCACTTACACTCACATCACTCACACACACATCACTCACAGAGACATCACTCACACTCACATCACTCATAGACACATCACTCACAGACACATCACTCACACTCACATCACAGACACACACATCGCTCATACACACATCACTCACAGACATATCACTCACACACACTTCACTCACAAATACATCACTCACACTCACATCACTCACAGACACATCACTCACAGACACATCACTCACACACAGTACACTCACAGACAATTCACTCACACACACATTACTCACACACACATCACCCACACTCACATTACTCACACACACATCACTCACAGACACATCACTCACAGACACATCACTCACAAACACATCACTCACACACACATCACTCACACATCACTCACACTCACATCACTCACACACACATCACTCACACACACATCACTCACACATCACTCACACTCACATCACTCACAGACACATCACTCACACACACATCACTCACACACACATCACTCACTCTCACATCCCTCACAGACACATCACTCACACACACATCACTCACACTCACATCACTCACACACACATCACTCACACACACATCACTCACACGCACATCACTCACACACAAATCACTCACACTTACATCACTCACACACACATCACTCACACAGACATCACTCACACTCACATCACCCATAGACACATCACTCACAGACTCATCACTCCCACTCACATCACAGACACACACATCACTCACACACACATCACTCACAGACAAACATCACTCACACAGACATCACTCACACACACATCAATCATACACACATCACTCACACACATCACTCACACTCACATCACTCACACTCACACCACTCACACACATATCACTCACACTCACATCAGTCACACACACATCACTCACACACACATCACTCACAGACATATCACTCACACACACAGCACTCACACACACATCACTCACACACACATCACTGACACATCACCCACACACACATCACTCACAGACACATCACTCACACATCACTCACACTCACATCACTCACACACACATCACTCACACACACATCACTCACACACACATCACTCACACTCACATCCCTCACAGACCCATCACTCACACACACATCACTCACACTCACATCACTCACACACACACCACTCACACGCACATCACTCACACACACATCACGCACACTCACATCACTCACACACATCACTCACACAGACATCACTCACACTCACATCACTCATAGACACATCACTCACAGACACATCACTCACACTCACATCACAGACACACACATCACTCACACATCACTCACACTCACATCAGTCACACAAACATCACTCACACACACATCACTCAAACAGACACATCACTCACACTCACATCACTCACACACACATCACTCACACACACATCACTCACACTCATTTCACTCACACACACATCACTGACACACACATCGCTCACACACACATCACTCACAGACACATAACTCACACACACATCACTCACACAAATATCACTCACACTCACATCACTCACAGACACATCACTCACAGACACATCACTCACACACAGTACACTCACAGACAATTCACTCACACACACATTAGTCACACACACATCAATCACACTCACACTACTCACACACACATCACTCACAGACACATCACTCACAGACACATCACTCACACATCACTCACACTCACATCACTCACACACACATCACTCACACACACATCACTCACACATCACTCACACTCACATCACACACAGACACATCACTCACAGACACATCACTCACACACACATCACTCACACACACATCACTCACTCTCACATCCCTCACAGACACATCACACACACAATCACTCACACTCACATCACTCACACACGCATCACTCACACGCGCATCACTCACACGCACATCACTCACACTCACATCACTCACACTCACATCACTCACACAGACATCACTCACACACACATCACCCATAGACACATCACTCAGAGACACATCACTCCCACTCACATCACAGACACACACATCACTCACACACAGATCACTCACAGACACACATCACTCACACAGACATCACTCACACACACATCAATCATACACACATCACTCACACACATCACTCACACTCACATCACTCACACTCACATCACTCACACACATATCACTCACACTCACATCAGTCACACACATATCACTCACACACACATCACTCACAGACATATCACTCACACACACAGCACTCACACACACATCACTCACACACACATCACTCACACATCACTCACACTCACATCACTCACAGACACATCACTCACACACACATCACTCACACAGACATCACTCACACACACATCAATCATACACACATCACTCACACACATCACTCACACTCACATCACTCACACACATATCACTCACACTCACATCAGTCACACACACATCACTCACACACACATCACTCACAGACATATCACTCACACACACAGCACTCACACACACATCACTCACACACACATCACTCACACACACATCACTCACACTCACATCCCTCACAGACACATCACTCACACACACATCACTCACACTCACATCACAGACACACACATCACTCACACTCACATCACTCACACACACATCACTCACACATCAGTCACAAAAACATCACTCACACACACATCACTCAAACAGACACATCACTCAAAAACACATCACTCACACTCACATCCCTCAGACACATCACTCACACACACATCACTCACACTCACATCACTCACACACACATCACTCACACACACATCACTCACACACACTTCACTCACACTCACATCACTCACACGCACATCACTCACACAGACAATCACTCACACTCATCACTCATAGACACATCACTCACAGACACATCACTCACACTCACATCACTCACACAACAC
Organism: Carcharodon carcharias; assembly: GCF_017639515.1. NCBI lineage: Eukaryota > Metazoa > Chordata > Chondrichthyes > Lamniformes > Lamnidae > Carcharodon > Carcharodon carcharias. The sequence goes on from NC_054470.1 coordinate 182,850,219, forward strand.
TCACACTCACATCAGTCACACAAACATCACTCACACACACATCACTCAAACAGACACATCACTCACACTCACATCACTCACACACACATCACTCACACTCATCACTCACACACACATCACTCACACACACATCGCTCACACACACATCACTAACAGACATATCACTCACACACACATCACTCACACACATTACTCACACACATATCACTCACACACACATCACGCACACACACACATCACACACACATTACTCACACACATCACTCATACACACACATCACTCACACACATACATTATTCACACACACATCACGCAAACACAAATCTCCCACATACACATCACTCTCACATGCATCACTCACACACACATCATTCACAGACACATCACTCACAGACACATCACTCACATAGACATCACTCACACACACATCACTCACAAACACATCACTTACAGACACATCACTCACAGACACATCACTCACACAGACATCGATCACACACCTATCATTCACTCACACATCACTCACACACACATCACTCACAGACACATCACTCACAGACACATCACTCACACAGATATCACTCACAGACACATCACTCACAGACACATCACTCACACAGACATCACTCACACACACATCACTAACAGACAAATCACTCACAGACACGTCACTCACAGAAACATCACTCACACACACATCACACACACACATCACTCACAGACAAATCATTCACACATAAATCACTCACACGCACATCACTCACACTCACAATCCTCACACATGCATCACTCACACACATATCACTCACACACATCAATCACACACACATCACTCACACACACATCACTTACACACACATCACTCACAGATACATCACTCACACACATCACTCACACCCATCACTCACACAGAATTCACTCACACGCACATCACTCACACACATCACTCACACACACATCACTCACTCATATTACTCACACTCACATCACTCACACACACATCACTCACACTCATATCACTCACACACACATCACTCACACACACGTCACTCACACAGACATCACTCACAGACACATCACTCACTCACAAATCACTCACACACACATCACTCACAGACACATCACTAACGCACACATCACTCACAGACACATCACTCACAGACACATCACTCACACACACATCACTCACACGCACATCACTCACATGCACATCACTCACACACACATCACCCACACTCACATCACTCACACGCACATCACTCACACAGACATCACTCACACTCACATCACTTATAGACACATCACTCACAGACACATCACTCACACTCACATCACAGACACACACATCACTCACACACACATCACTCACAAAGACATCACTCACACACACATCAATCACACACAAATCAATCACACACATCACTCACACTCACATCACTCACACTCACATCACTCACACACACATCACTCACACATCAGTCACACAAACATCACTCACACACACATCACTCAAACAGACACATCACTCACACTCACATCACTCACAAATACATCACTCACACTCACATCACTCACAGACACATCACTCACACAGACATCACTCACTTTCACATCACTCACAGACACATCACTCACACACACATCACTCACACACACATCACTCACACACACATCACTCACACGCACATCACTCACACACACATCACTCACACTCACATCACTCACACGCACATCACTCACACAGACATCACTCACACTCACATCACTCATAGACACATCACTCACAGACACATCACTCACACTCACATCACAGACACACACATCACTCACACACACATCACTCACACAGACATCACTCACACACACATCAATCACACACAAATAAATCACACACAAATCAATCACACACATCACTCACACTCACATCACTCACACTCACATCACTCACACTCACATCACTCACACACACATCACTCACACATCAGTCACACAAACATCACTCACACACACATCACTCAAACAGACACATCACTCACACACACATCACTCACACTCACATTACTCACAGACACATCACTCACAGACACATCACTCACAGACACATCACTCACAAACACAACACTCACACACACATCACTCACACATCACTCACACTCACATCACTCACACACACATCACTCACACACACATCACTCACACATCACTCACACTCACATCACTCACAGACACATCACTCACACACACATCACTCACACACACATCCCTCACAGACACATCACTCACACACACATCACTCACACTCACATCACTCACACACACATCACTCACACAATCACTCACACACACATCACTCACAGACACATCACTCACACACACATCACTCACACATACATCACTCACACTCACATCACTCACAGACCCATCACTCACACACACATCCATCACACAGACATCACTCATAGACACATCACTCACACAGACATCACTCACACAGACATCACGCACACACACATCACTCAAACACACATCACTCACACTCCCATCACTCAGACACATCACTCACAGACACATCACTCTCACAGACATCACTCACACTCATATCACTCACAGACACATCAATTACTCACACATCACTCACAGACGCATCACTCACACACACATCACTCAGACATGTCACGCACAGACTCATCACTCACACACACATCACTCACAGAACCGTCACTCACAGATACATCACTCACAGATACATCACTCACACACACATCACTCACACACACATCACTCACAGTCATCACACACACATCAATCATAAACACATCACTCACACACATTACTCACACACACATCACTCACACACACATCACTCACACACATCACTCACACACATTACTCACACACATATCACTCACACACACATCACGCACACACGCACATCACACACACATTACTCACACACATCACTCATACACACACATCACTCACACACACATCACTCACACACATTACTCACACACATATCACTCACACACACATCACGCACACACACACATCACACACCCATTACTCACACACATCACTCATACACACACATCACTCACACACATACATTATTCACACACACATCACGCAAACACAAATCTCCCACATACACATCACTCTCACATGCATCACTCACACACACATCATTCACAGACACATCACTCACAGACACATCACTCACACACACATCACTCACACACACATCACTCACACATCACTCACACTCACATCACTCACAGACACATCACTCACACACAAATCACTCACACACACATCACTCACACACACATCACTCACTCTCACATCCCTCACAGACACATCACTCACACACACATCACTCACACACACATCACTCACACATCACTCACACTCACATCACTCACAGACACATCACTCACACACACATCACTCACACACACATCCCTCACAGACACATCACTCACACACAAATCACTCACACTCACATCACTCACACACACATCACTCACACAATCACTCACACACACATCACTCACAGACACATCACTCACACACACATCACTCACACATACATCACTCACACTCACATCACTCACAGACCCATCACTCACACACACATCCATCACACAGACATCACTCATAGACACATCACTCACACAGACATCACTCACACAGACATCACGCACACACACATCACTCAAACACACATCACTCACACTCCCATCACTCAGACACATCACTCACAGACACATCACTCTCACAGACATCACTCACACTCATATCACTCACAGACACATCAATTACTCACACATCACTCACAGACGCATCACTCACACACACATCACTCAGACATGTCACGCACAGACTCATCACTCACACACACGTCACTCACAGATACATCACTCACAGATACATCACTCACACACACATCACTCACACACACATCACTCACAGTCATCACACACACATCAATCATACACACATCACTCACACACATTACTCACACACACATCACTCACACACACATCACTCACACACATCACTCACACACATTACTCACACACATATCACTCACACACACATCACGCACACACGCACATCACACACACATTACTCACACACATCACTCATACACACACATCACTCACACACACATCACTCACACACATTACTCACACACATATCACTCACACACACATCACGCACACACACACATCACACACACATTACTCACACACATCACTCATACACACACATCACTCACACACATACATTATTCACACACACATCACGCAAACACAAATCTCCCACATACACATCACTCTCACATGCATCACTCACACACACATCATTCACAGACACATCACTCACAGAGACATCCCTCACACACACATCACTCACACACACATCACTCACACATCACTCACACTCACATCACTCACAGACACATCACTCACACACAAATCACTCACACACACATCACTCACACACACATCACTCACTCTCACATCCCTCACAGACACATCACTCACACACACATCACTCACACTCACATCACTCACACACACATCACTCACACGCACATCACTCACACACACATCACTCACACACACATCACTCACACAGACATCACTCACACTCACATCACCCATAGACACATCACCCATAGACACATCACTCCCACTCACATCACTCCCACTCACATCACAGACACACACATATCACTCACACACAGATCACTCACACACATCACTCACACACATCACTCACACTCACATCACTCACACTCACATCACTCACACACATATCACTCACATCAGTCACACACACATCACTCACACACACATCACTCACACAGACACATCACTCACACTCACATCACTCACACACACATCACTCACACACACATCATTCACACACACATCACTCACACTCACATCACTCACACACACATCACTCACACACACATCACTCACACACACATCACTTACACACACATCACTCACACATACATCACTCACACTCACATCACTCACAGAACCGTCACTCACAGATACATCACTCACAGATACATCACTCACACACACATCACTCACACACACATCACTCACAGACACATCACTCACACTCATCACACACACATCAATCATACACACATCACTCACACACATTACTCACACACATATCACTCACACACACATCACGCACACACACACATCACACACACATTACTCACACACATCACTCATACACACACATCACTCACACACATGCAGTATTCGCACACACATCACGCAAACACAAATCCCCCACATACACATCACTCTCACATGCATCACTCACACACACATCATTCACAGACACATCACTCACAGACACATCACTCACATAGATATCACTCACACACACATCACTCACAAACACATCACTTACAGACACATCACTCACAGACACATCACTCACACAGACATCGATCACACACCTATCATTCACTCACACATCACTCACACACACATCACTCACAGACACATCACTCACAGACACATCACTCACACAGACATCACTCACAGACACATCACTCACAGACACATCACTCACACAGACATCACTCACACACACATCACTAACAGACAAATCACTCACAGACACGTCACTCACATAAACATCACTCACACAAACATCACACACACACATCACTCACAGACAAATCATTCACACATACATCACTCACACGCACATCACTCACACTCACAATCCTCACACATGCATCACTCACACACATATCACTCACACACATCAATCACACACACATCACTCACACACACATCACTCACACACACATCACTCACAGATACATCACTCACACACATCACTCACACCCATCACTCACACAGAACTCACTCACACTCACATCACTCACACACATCACTCACACACACATCACTCACTCATATTACTCACACTCACATCACTCACACACACATCACTCACACTCATATCACTCACACACACATCACTCACACACACGTCACTCACACAGACATCACTCACAGACACATCACTCACTCACAAATCACTCACACACTTACATCACTCACACCCACATAACTCACAGACACATCACTAACGCACACATCACTCACAGACACATCACTCACAGACACATCACTCACACACACATCACTCACACACACATCACTCACACGCACATCACTCACACGCACATCACTCACACACACATCACTCACACTCACGTCACTCACACGCACATCACTCACACAGACATCACTCACACTCACATCACTCATAGACACATCACTCACAGACACATCACTCACACTCACATCACAGACACACACATCACTCACACACACATCACTCACACAGACATCACTCACACACACATCACAGGCACACAAATCAATCACTCACATCACTCACACTCACATTACTCACACTCACATCACTCACACACACATCACTCACACATCAGACACACACACATCACTCAAACAGACACATCACTCACACTCACATCACTCACAAATACATCACTCACACTCACATCACTCACACAGACATCACTCACTTTCACATCACTCACAGACACATCACTCACACACACATCACTCACACACACATCACTCACACGCACATCACTCACACGCACATCACTCACACACACATCACTCACACTCACATCACTCACACGCACATCACTCACACAGACATCACTCACACTCACATCACTCATAGACACATCACTCACAGACACATCACTCATACTCACATCACAGACACACACAGCACTCACACAGACATCACTCACACACACATCAATCACACACAAATCAATCACACACAAATCAATCACACACATCACTCACACTCACATCACTCACACTCACATCACTCACAGACACATCACTCACACTCACATCACAGACACACACATCACTCACACTCACATCACTCACACACACATCACTCACACATCAGTCACAAAAACATCACTCACACACACATCACTCAAACAGACACATCACTCAAACACACATCACTCACACTCACATCCCTCACAGACACATCACTCACACACACATCACTCACACTCACATCACTCACACACACATCACTCACACGCACATCACTCACACACACATCACTCACACTCACATCACTCACACGCACATCACTCACACAGACATCACTCACACTCATCACTCATAGACACATCACTCACAGACACATCACTCACACTCACATCACAGACACACACATCACTCACACACACATCACTCACACAGACATCACTCACACAGACATCACTCACACACACATCAATCACACACAAATCAATCACACACATCACTCACACTCACATCACTCACACTCACATCACTCACACACACATCACTCACACATCACTCACACTCACATCAGTCACACAAACATCACTCACACACACATCACTCAAACAGACACATCACTCACACTCACATCACTCACACACACATCACTCACACACACATCACTCACACTCATCACTCACACACACGTCACTCACACACACATCGCTCACACACACATCACTAAGGGACATATCACTCACACACACATCACTCACACATACATCACTCACACTCACATCACTCAAAGACACATCACTCACAGACACATCACTCACACACAGTACACTCACAGACAATTCACTCACACACACATTACTCACACACACATCACTCACACTCACATTACTCACACACACATCACTCACAGACACATCACTCACAGACACATCACTCACAAACACATCACTCACACACACATCACTCACACATCACTCACACTCACATCACTCACACACACATCACTCACACACACATCACTCACACATCACTCACACTCACATCACTCACACACACATCACTCACACACACATCACTCACACACACATCACTCACACACACATCCCTCACAGACACATCACTCACACACAAATCACTCACACTCACATCACTCACACACACATCACTCACACAATCACTCACACACACATCACTCACAGACACATCACTCACACACACATCACTCACACATACATCACTCACACTCACATCACTCACAGACCCATCACTCACACACACATCCATCACACAGACATCACTCATAGACACATCACTCACACAGACATCACTCACACAGACATCACGCACACACACATCACTCAAACACACATCACTCACACTCCCATCACTCAGACACATCACTCACAGACACATCACTCTCACAGACATCACTCACACTCATATCACTCACAGACACATCAATTACTCACACATCACTCACAGACGCATCACTCACACACACATCACTCAGACATGTCACGCACAGACTCATCACTCACACACACGTCACTCACAGATACATCACTCACAGATACATCACTCACACACACATCACTCACACACACATCACTCACAGTCATCACACACACATCAATCATACACACATCACTCACACACATTACTCACACACACATCACTCACACACACATCACTCACACACATCACTCACACACATTACTCACACACATATCACTCACACACACATCACGCACACACGCACATCACACACACATTACTCACACACATCACTCATACACACACATCACTCACACACACATCACTCACACACATTACTCACACACATATCACTCACACACACATCACGCACACACACACATCACACACACATTACTCACACACATCACTCATACACACACATCACTCACACACATACATTATTCACACACACATCACGCAAACACAAATCTCCCACATACACATCACTCTCACATGCATCACTCACACACACATCATTCACAGACACATCACTCACAGAGACATCCCTCACACACACATCACTCACACACACATCACTCACACATCACTCACACTCACATCACTCACAGACACATCACTCACACACAAATCACTCACACACACATCACTCACACACACATCACTCACTCTCACATCCCTCACAGACACATCACTCACACACACATCACTCACACTCACATCACTCACACACACATCACTCACACGCACATCACTCACACACACATCACTCACACACACATCACTCACACAGACATCACTCACACTCACATCACCCATAGACACATCACCCATAGACACATCACTCCCACTCACATCACTCCCACTCACATCACAGACACACACATATCACTCACACACAGATCACTCACACACATCACTCACACACATCACTCACACTCACATCACTCACACTCACATCACTCACACACATATCACTCACATCAGTCACACACACATCACTCACACACACATCACTCACACAGACACATCACTCACACTCACATCACTCACACACACATCACTCACACACACATCATTCACACACACATCACTCACACTCACATCACTCACACACACATCACTCACACACACATCACTCACACACACATCACTTACACACACATCACTCACACATACATCACTCACACTCACATCACTCACAGAACCGTCACTCACAGATACATCACTCACAGATACATCACTCACACACACATCACTCACACACACATCACTCACAGACACATCACTCACACTCATCACACACACATCAATCATACACACATCACTCACACACATTACTCACACACATATCACTCACACACACATCACGCACACACACACATCACACACACATTACTCACACACATCACTCATACACACACATCACTCACACACATGCAGTATTCGCACACACATCACGCAAACACAAATCCCCCACATACACATCACTCTCACATGCATCACTCACACACACATCATTCACAGACACATCACTCACAGACACATCACTCACATAGATATCACTCACACACACATCACTCACAAACACATCACTTACAGACACATCACTCACAGACACATCACTCACACAGACATCGATCACACACCTATCATTCACTCACACATCACTCACACACACATCACTCACAGACACATCACTCACAGACACATCACTCACACAGACATCACTCACAGACACATCACTCACAGACACATCACTCACACAGACATCACTCACACACACATCACTAACAGACAAATCACTCACAGACACGTCACTCACATAAACATCACTCACACAAACATCACACACACACATCACTCACAGACAAATCATTCACACATACATCACTCACACGCACATCACTCACACTCACAATCCTCACACATGCATCACTCACACACATATCACTCACACACATCAATCACACACACATCACTCACACACACATCACTCACACACACATCACTCACAGATACATCACTCACACACATCACTCACACCCATCACTCACACAGAACTCACTCACACTCACATCACTCACACACATCACTCACACACACATCACTCACTCATATTACTCACACTCACATCACTCACACACACATCACTCACACTCATATCACTCACACACACATCACTCACACACACGTCACTCACACAGACATCACTCACAGACACATCACTCACTCACAAATCACTCACACACTTACATCACTCACACCCACATAACTCACAGACACATCACTAACGCACACATCACTCACAGACACATCACTCACAGACACATCACTCACACACACATCACTCACACACACATCACTCACACGCACATCACTCACACGCACATCACTCACACACACATCACTCACACTCACGTCACTCACACGCACATCACTCACACAGACATCACTCACACTCACATCACTCATAGACACATCACTCACAGACACATCACTCACACTCACATCACAGACACACACATCACTCACACACACATCACTCACACAGACATCACTCACACACACATCACAGGCACACAAATCAATCACTCACATCACTCACACTCACATTACTCACACTCACATCACTCACACACACATCACTCACACATCAGACACACACACATCACTCAAACAGACACATCACTCACACTCACATCACTCACAAATACATCACTCACACTCACATCACTCACACAGACATCACTCACTTTCACATCACTCACAGACACATCACTCACACACACATCACTCACACACACATCACTCACACGCACATCACTCACACGCACATCACTCACACACACATCACTCACACTCACATCACTCACACGCACATCACTCACACAGACATCACTCACACTCACATCACTCATAGACACATCACTCACAGACACATCACTCATACTCACATCACAGACACACACAGCACTCACACAGACATCACTCACACACACATCAATCACACACAAATCAATCACACACAAATCAATCACACACATCACTCACACTCACATCACTCACACTCACATCACTCACAGACACATCACTCACACTCACATCACAGACACACACATCACTCACACTCACATCACTCACACACACATCACTCACACATCAGTCACAAAAACATCACTCACACACACATCACTCAAACAGACACATCACTCAAACACACATCACTCACACTCACATCCCTCACAGACACATCACTCACACACACATCACTCACACTCACATCACTCACACACACATCACTCACACGCACATCACTCACACACACATCACTCACACTCACATCACTCACACGCACATCACTCACACAGACATCACTCACACTCATCACTCATAGACACATCACTCACAGACACATCACTCACACTCACATCACAGACACACACATCACTCACACACACATCACTCACACAGACATCACTCACACAGACATCACTCACACACACATCAATCACACACAAATCAATCACACACATCACTCACACTCACATCACTCACACTCACATCACTCACACACACATCACTCACACATCACTCACACTCACATCAGTCACACAAACATCACTCACACACACATCACTCAAACAGACACATCACTCACACTCACATCACTCACACACACATCACTCACACACACATCACTCACACTCATCACTCACACACACGTCACTCACACACACATCGCTCACACACACATCACTAAGGGACATATCACTCACACACACATCACTCACACATACATCACTCACACTCACATCACTCAAAGACACATCACTCACAGACACATCACTCACACACAGTACACTCACAGACAATTCACTCACACACACATTACTCACACACACATCACTCACACTCACATTACTCACACACACATCACTCACAGACACATCACTCACAGACACATCACTCACAAACACATCACTCACACACACATCACTCACACATCACTCACACTCACATCACTCACACACACATCACTCACACACACATCACTCACACATCACTCACACTCACATCACTCACACACACATCACTCACACACACATCACTCACACACACATCACTCACACACACATCACTCACTCTCACATCCCTCACAGACACATCACTCACACGCACATCACTCACACACACATCACTCACACTCACATCACTCACACACACATCACTCACACAGACATCACTCACACTCACATCACCCATAGACACATCACCCATAGACACATCACTCCCACTCACATCACTCACAGACCCATCACTCGCACACACATCCCTCACACAGACATCACTCATAGACACATCACTCACACAGACATCACTCACACAGACATTACGCACACACACATCACTCAAACACACATCACTCACACTCACATCACTCACAAACACATCACTCACAGTCACATCACACACACACACATCACTCACACACACATCACTCACACACACATCACTCACACACACATCACTCACACATACATCACTCACACTCACATCACTCACAGACCCATCACTCGCACACACATCCCTCACACAGACATCACTCATAGACACATCACTCACACAGACATCACTCACACAGACATCACGCACACACACATCACTCAAACACACATCACTCACACACACATCACTCACAGATACATCACTCACACACATCACTCACACCCATCACTCACACAGAACTCACTCACACTCACATCACGCACACACATCACTCACACACACATCACTCACTCATATTACTCACACTCACATCACTCACACAAACATCACTCACACTCATATCACTCACACACACATCACTCACACACACGTCACTCACACAGACATCACTCACACACACATCACCCACTCACAAATCACTCACACACACATCACTCACACACACATCACTCACAGACACATCACTAACGCACACATCACTCACAGACACATCACTCACAGACACATCACTCACAAACACATCACTCACACGCACATCACTCACACAGACATCACTCACACTCACATCACTCATAGACACATCACTCACAGACACATCACTCACACTCACATCACAGACACACACATCACTCACACACACATCACTCACACAGACATCACTCACACACACATCAATCACACACACATCAATCACACACAAATCAATCACTCACATCACTCACACTCACATCACTCACACACACATCACTCACACATCAGTCACAAAAACATCACTCACACACACATCACTCAAACAGACACATCACTCACACTCACATCACTCACAAATACATCACTCACACTCACATCACTCACAGACACATCACTCACACAGACATCACTCACTTTCACATCACTCACAGACACATCACTCACACACACATCACACACGCACATCACTCACACACACATCACTCACACGCACATCACTCACACGCACATCACTCACACACACATCACTCACACTCACATCACTCACACGCACATCACTCACACAGACATCACTCACACTCACATCACTCATAGACACATCACTCACAGACACATCACTCACACACACATCACACACCCATCACTCACACACACATCACTCACACGCACATCACTCACACGCACATCACTCACACACACATCACTCACACTCACATCACTCACACACACATCACTCACACAGACATCACTCACACACACATCAATCACACACAAATCAATCACACACAAATCAATCACACACATCACTCACACTCACATCACTCACACTCACATCACTCACACACACATCACTCACACATCAGTCACACAAACATCACTCACACACACATCACTCAAACAGACACATCACTCACACACACATCAATCACACTCACATTACTCACACACACATCACTCACAGACACATCACTCACAGAAACATCACTCACAAACACATCACTCACACACACATCACTCACACATCACTCACACTCACATCACTCACACACACATCACTCACACACACATCACTCACACATCACTCACACTCACATCACTCACAGACACATCACTCACACACACATCACTCACACACACATCCCTCACAGACACATCACTCACACACACATCACTCACGCTCACATCACTCACACACACATCACTCACACAATCACTCACACACACATCACTCACAGACACATCACTCACACACACATCACTCACACATACATCACTCACACTCACATCACTCACAGACCCATCACTCACACACACATCCATCACACAGACATCACTCATAGACACATCACTCACACAGACATCACTCACACAGACATCACGCACACACACATCACTCAAACACACATCACTCACACTCACATCACTCACAAACACATCACTCACAGTCACATCACACACACACACATCACTCACACTCCCATCACTCAGACACATCACTCACAGACACATCACTCACACACACATCACTCAGACATGTCACGCACAGACTCATCACTCACACACACATCACTCACAGAACCGTCACTCACAGATACATCACTCACAGATACATCACTCACACACACATCACTCACACACACATCACTCACACACACATCTCTCACACTCATCACACACACATCAATCAAATACACATCAATCACACACATTACTCACACACACATCACTCACACAAACATCACTCACACACACATCACTCAAACAGACACATCACTCACACACACATCAATCACACTCACATTACTCACACACACATCACTCACAGACACATCACTCACAGAAACATCACTCACAAACACATCACTCACACACACATCACTCACACATCACTCACACTCACATCACTCACACACACATCACTCACACACACATCACTCACACATCACTCACACTCACATCACTCACAGACACATCACTCACACACACATCACTCACACACACATCCCTCACAGACACATCACTCACACACACATCACTCACGCTCACATCACTCACACACACATCACTCACACAATCACTCACACACACATCACTCACAGACACATCACTCACACACACATCACTCACACATACATCACTCACACTCACATCACTCACAGACCCATCACTCACACACACATCCATCACACAGACATCACTCATAGACACATCACTCACACAGACATCACTCACACAGACATCACGCACACACACATCACTCAAACACACATCACTCACACTCACATCACTCACAAACACATCACTCACAGTCACATCACACACACACACATCACTCACACTCCCATCACTCAGACACATCACTCACAGACACATCACTCACACACACATCACTCAGACATGTCACGCACAGACTCATCACTCACACACACATCACTCACAGAACCGTCACTCACAGATACATCACTCACAGATACATCACTCACACACACATCACTCACACACACATCACTCACACACACATCTCTCACACTCATCACACACACATCAATCAAATACACATCAATCACACACATTACTCACACACACATCACTCACACACACATCACTCACACACACTACTCACACACATATCACTCACACACACATCACGCACACACACACATCACACACACATTACTCACACACATCACTCATACACACACATCACTCACACACACATCACTCACACACATTACTCAAACACATATCACTCACACACACATCACGCACACACACACATCACACACACATTACTCACACACATCACTCATACACACACATCACTCACACACATACATTACTCACACACACATCACGCAAACACAAATCTCCCACATACACATCACTCTCACATGCATCACTCACACACACATTACTCACACACCCATCACTCACACTCACATTACTCACACACACATCACTCACAGACACATCACTCACAGACCCATCACTCACAAACACATCACTCACACACACATCACTCACACATCACTCACACTCACATCACTCACACACACATCACTCACACATCACTCACACTCACATCACTCACACACACATCACTCGCAAACACATCACTCACTCTCACATCCCTCACAGACACATCACTCACACACACATCACTCACACTCACATCACTCACACATCACTCACACTCACATCACTCACAGACACATCACTCACACACACATCACTGACACACACATCCCTCACAGACACATCACTCACACACACATCACTCACACTCACATCACTCACACACACATCACTCACACAATCACTCACACACACATCACTCACAGACACATCACTCACACACACATCACTCACACATACATCACTCACACTCACATCACTCACAGACCCATCACTCACACACACATCCATCACACAGACATCACTCATAGACACATCACTCACACAGACATCACTCACACAGACATCACGCACACACACATCACTCAAACACACATCACTCACACTCACATCACTCACAAACACATCACTCACAGTCACATCACACACACACACACACATCACTCACACTCCCATCACTCAGACACATCACTCACAGACACATCACTCTCACAGACATCACTCACACTCATATCACTCATAGACACATCAATTACTCACACATCACTCACAGACGCATCACTCACACACACATCACTCAGACATGTCACGCACAGACTATTCACTCACACACACATCACTCACAGAACCGTCACTCACAGATACATCACTCACAGATACATCACTCACACACACATCACTCACACACACATCACTCACACACACATCTCTCACACTCATCACACACACATCAATCATATACACATCACTCACACACATTACTCACACACACATCACTCACACACACATCACTCACACACATCACTCACACACACTACTCACACACATATCACTCACACACACATCACGCACACACACACATCACACACACATTACTCACACACATCACTCATACACACACATCACTCACACACATACATTACTCACACACACATCACGCAAACACAAATCTCCCACATACACATCACTCTCACATGCATCACTCACACACACATTACTCACGCACCCATCACTCACACTCACATTACTCACACACACATCACTCACAGACACATCACTCACAGACCCATCACTCACAAACACATCACTCACACACACATCACTCACACATCACTCACACTCACATCACTCACACACACATCACTCACACATCACTCACACTCACATCACTCACACACACATCCATCACACAGACATCACTCATAGACACATCACTCACACAGACATCACTCACACAGACATCACGCACACACACATCACTCAAACACACATCACTCACACTCACATCACTCACAAACACATCACTCACAGTCACATCACACACACACACATCACTCACACTCCCATCACTCAGACACATCACTCACAGACACATCACTCACACACACATCACTCAGACATGTCACGCACAGACTCATCACTCACACACACATCACTCACAGAACCGTCACTCACAGATACATCACTCACAGATACATCACTCACACACACATCACTCACACACACATCACTCACACACACATCTCTCACACTCATCACACACACATCAATCAAATACACATCAATCACACACATTACTCACACACACATCACTCACACACACATCACTCACACACACTACTCACACACATATCACTCACACACACATCACGCACACACACACATCACACACACATTACTCACACACATCACTCATACACACACATCACTCACACACACATCACTCACACACATTACTCAAACACATATCACTCACACACACATCACGCACACACACACATCACACACACATTACTCACACACATCACTCATACACACACATCACTCACACACATACATTACTCACACACACATCACGCAAACACAAATCTCCCACATACACATCACTCTCACATGCATCACTCACACACACATTACTCACACACCCATCACTCACACTCACATTACTCACACACACATCACTCACAGACACATCACTCACAGACCCATCACTCACAAACACATCACTCACACACACATCACTCACACATCACTCACACTCACATCACTCACACACACATCACTCACACATCACTCACACTCACATCACTCACACACACATCACTCGCAAACACATCACTCACTCTCACATCCCTCACAGACACATCACTCACACACACATCACTCACACTCACATCACTCACACATCACTCACACTCACATCACTCACAGACACATCACTCACACACACATCACTGACACACACATCCCTCACAGACACATCACTCACACACACATCACTCACACTCACATCACTCACACACACATCACTCACACAATCACTCACACACACATCACTCACAGACACATCACTCACACACACATCACTCACACATACATCACTCACACTCACATCACTCACAGACCCATCACTCACACACACATCCATCACACAGACATCACTCATAGACACATCACTCACACAGACATCACTCACACAGACATCACGCACACACACATCACTCAAACACACATCACTCACACTCACATCACTCACAAACACATCACTCACAGTCACATCACACACACACACACACATCACTCACACTCCCATCACTCAGACACATCACTCACAGACACATCACTCTCACAGACATCACTCACACTCATATCACTCATAGACACATCAATTACTCACACATCACTCACAGACGCATCACTCACACACACATCACTCAGACATGTCACGCACAGACTATTCACTCACACACACATCACTCACAGAACCGTCACTCACAGATACATCACTCACAGATACATCACTCACACACACATCACTCACACACACATCACTCACACACACATCTCTCACACTCATCACACACACATCAATCATATACACATCACTCACACACATTACTCACACACACATCACTCACACACACATCACTCACACACATCACTCACACACACTACTCACACACATATCACTCACACACACATCACGCACACACACACATCACACACACATTACTCACACACATCACTCATACACACACATCACTCACACACATACATTACTCACACACACATCACGCAAACACAAATCTCCCACATACACATCACTCTCACATGCATCACTCACACACACATTACTCACGCACCCATCACTCACACTCACATTACTCACACACACATCACTCACAGACACATCACTCACAGACCCATCACTCACAAACACATCACTCACACACACATCACTCACACATCACTCACACTCACATCACTCACACACACATCACTCACACATCACTCACACTCACATCACTCACACACACATCACTCACACACACATCACTCACTCTCACATCCCTCACAGACACATCACTCACAGACACATCACTCACAGACCCATCACTCACAAACACATCACTCACACACACATCACTCACACATCACTCACACTCACATCACTCACACACACATCACTCACACATCACTCACACTCACATCACTCACACACACATCACTCACAAACACATCACTCACTCTCACATCCCTCACAGACACATCACTCACACACAGATCACTCACACTCACATCACTCACACATCACTCACACTCACATCACTCACAGACACATCACTCACACACACATCACTCACACACACATCCCTCACCGACACATCACTCACACACACATCACTCACACTCACATCACTCACACACACATCACTCACACAATCACTCACACACACATCACTCACAGACACATCACTCACACACACATCACTCACACATACATCACTCACACTCACATCACTCACAGACCCATCACTCACACACACATCCATCACACAGACATCACTCATAGACACATCACTCACACAGACATCACTCACACAGACATCACGCACACACACATCACTCAAACACACATCACTCACACTCACATCACTCACAAACACATCACTCACAGTCACATCACACACACACACATCACTCACACTCCCATCACTCAGACACATCACTCACAGACACATCACTCTCACAGACATCACTCACACTCATATCACTCATAGACACATCAATTACTCACACATCACTCACAGACGCATCACTCACACACACATCACTCAGACATGTCACGCACAGACTCATCACTCACACAGACATCACTCACAGAACCGTCACTCACAGATACATCACTCACAGATACATCACTCACACACACATCACTCACACACACATCACTCACACACACATCTCTCACACTCATCACACACACATCAATCATATACACATCACTCACATACATTACTCACACACACATCACTCACACACACATCACTCACACACATCACTCACACACACTACTCACACACATATCACTCACACACACATCACGCACACACACACATCACACACACATTACTCACACTCATCACTCACACACACATCACTCACACACACATCACTCACACACATTACTCAAACACATATCACTCACACACACATCACGCACACACACACATCACACACACATTACTCACACACATCACTCATACACACACATCACTCACACACATACATTACTCACACACACATCACGCAAACACAAATCTCCCACATACACATCACTCTCACATGCATCACTCACACACACATTACTCACGCACCCATCACTCACACTCACATTACTCACACACACATCACTCACAGACACATCACTCACAGACCCATCACTCACAAACACATCACTCACACACACATCACTCACACATCACTCACACTCACATCACTCACACACACATCACTCACACATCACTCACACTCACATCACTCACACACACATCACTCACACACACATCACTCACTCTCACATCCCTCACAGACACATCACTCACAGACACATCACTCACAGACCCATCACTCACAAACACATCACTCACACACACATCACTCACACATCACTCACACTCACATCACTCACACACACATCACTCACACATCACTCACACTCACATCACTCACACACACATCACTCACACACACATCACTCACTCTCACATCCCTCACAGACACATCACTCACACACACATCACTCACACTCACATCACTCACACACACATCACTCACACACACATCACTCACAGACACATCACTCACAGACACATCAATTACTCACACATCACTCACAGACGCATCACTCACACACACATCACTCAGACATGTCACGCACAGTCACATCACACACACACACATCACCCACAGAACCGTCACTCAAAGATACACTCACACACACATCACTCACACACACATCACTCACAGACACATCACTCACACTCATCACACACACATCAATCAGACACACATCACTCACACACATCACTCACATCACTCACACACACATCATTCACACACATTACTCACACACACATCACTCACACACATCACTCACACACATTACTCACACACATATCACTTACACACACATCACGCACACACACACATCACACACACATTACTCACACACATCACTTGTACACACACATCACACACACACATACATTACTCACACACACACATCACTCACATCACTCTCACACACATCACTCTCACACACATCACTCACACACACACATCGCTCACACACATAATTCACACACACATCACTCACAGACACATCACTCACAGACACATCACTCACACTCATCACACACACATCACTCACACTCACATCACTCACAAAGATATCACTCACACTCACATCACTCACACTCACAACACTCACACACAAATCACTCACAGACACATCACTCACAGACACATCAATCACGCTCACATCACTCACAGAAACATCACTCACACAGACATCACTCACACTCACATCACTCTTGGACACATCACTCACACATGCATCACTCACACTCACATCACTCACAGACACATCACTCACACATGCATCACTCACACTCACATCACTCACAGACACATCACTCACACACATGTCACTCACACACACAACACTCACACAGACATCACTCACACACACATCACTCACACACAGATCACTCAGACATGCATCACTCACACTCACATCACTCACAGACACATCCCTCACACAGACATTACTCATAGACACATCACTCACACAGACATCACTCACACAGACATCACTCACACACACATCACTCAAACAAACATCACTCACACTCACATCACTCACAAACACATCACTCACAGTCACATCACACACACACACATCACTCACACACACATCACTCACAGACACATCACTCACACTCATCACACACACATCAATCAGACACACATCACTCACACACATCACTCACATCACTCACACACACATCATTCACACACATTACTCACACACACATCACTCACACACATCACTCACACACATATCACTCACACACACATCACGCACTCACACACATCACACACACATTACTCACACACATCACTCGTACACACACATCACACACACACATACATTACTCAAACACACACATCACTCACATTACTCTCACACACATCACTCTCACACACATCACGCACACACACACATTGCTCACACACATAATTCACACACACATCACTCACACACACACATCGCTCACAGACATAATTCACACACACATCACTCACACACACATCACTCACAGACAAATCATTCACACATACATCACTCACAGACACATCACTCACACTCACATCACTCACAAATACATCACTCACACTCACATCACTCACAGACACATCACTCACAGACACATCACTCACAGACACATCACTCACAGACACATCACTCACAGACAATTCACTCACACACACATTCCTCACACACACATCACGCACACACACACATCACACACACATTACTCACACACACACATCACTCGAATTACTCACACACACAACACTCACAGACACATCACTCACAGACACATCACTCACAAACACATCACTCACACACACATCACTCACACATCACTCACACTCACATCACTCACACACACATCACTCACACACACATCACTCACACATCACTCACACTCACATCACTCACAGACACATCACTCACACACACATCACTCACACACACATCACTCACACACACATCCCTCACAGACACATCACTCACACACACATCACTCATACTCACATCACTCACACACACATCACTCACACAATCACTCACACACACATCACTCACAGTCACATCACTCAGGCACATCACTCACAGACACATCACTCACAGACACATCAATTACTCACACATCACTCACAGACGCATCACTCACACACACATCACTCAGACATGTCACGCACAGACTAATCACTCACACACATCACTCACAGACAAATCATTCACACATACATCACTCACAGACACATCACTCACACTCACATCACTGACAAATACATCACTCACACTCACATCACTCACAGACACATCACTCACAGACATATCACTCACAGACACATCACTCACAGACACATCACTCACAGACAATTCACTCACACACACATTACTCACACACACATCACGCACACACACACATCACACACACATTACTCACACACATCACTCGTACACACACATCACACACACACATACATTACTCACACACACACATCACTCGCATTACTCACACACACATCACTCACAGACACATCACTCACAAACACATCACTCACACACACATCACTCACACATCACTCACACTCACATCACTCACACACACATCACTCACACACACATCACTCACACATCACTCACACTCACATCACTCACAGACACATCACTCACACACACATCACTCACTCTCACATCCCTCACAGACACATCACTCACACACACATCACTCACACTCACATCACTCACACACACATCATTCACACACACATCACTCACACACACATCACTCACAGACACATCACTCACACACACATCACTCACACATACATCACTCACAGACCCATCACTCACACACACATCCATCACACAGACATCACTCATAGACACATCACTCACGCAGACATCACTCACACAGACATCACGCACACACACATCACTCAAACACACATCACTCACACTCACATCACTCAAACACATCACTCACAGTCACATCACACACACACATCACTCACACTCCCATCACTCAGACACATCACTCACAGACACATCACTCTCACAGACATCACTCACACTCATATCACTCACAGACACATCAATTACTCACACATCACTCACAGACGCATCACTCACACACACATCACTCAGACATGTCATGCACAGACTCATCACTCACACACACATCACTCACAGAACCGTCACTCACAGATACATCACTCACAGATACATCACTCACACACACATCACTCACAATCACATCACTCACACACACATCACTCACACACACATCACTCACACACTTCACACACACATCAATCATACACACATCACTCACACACATTACTCACACACACATCACTCACACACACATCACTCACACACATTACTCACACACATATCACTCACACACACATCATGCACACACACACATCACGCACACACATTACTCAAACACATATCACTCACACACACATCACGCACACACACACATCACACACACATTACTCACACACATCACTCATACACACACATCACTCACACACATACATTACTCACACACACATCACGCAAACACAAATCTCCCACATACACATCACTCTCACATGCATCACTCACACACACATTACTCACACACACATCACTCACACTCACATTACTCACACACACATCACTCACAGACACATCACTCACAGACCCATCACTCACAAACACATCACTCACACACACATCACTCACACATTACTCACACTCACATCACTCACACACACATCACTCACTCTCACATCCCTCACAGACACATCACTCACACACACATCACTCACACTCACATCACTCACACACACATCACTCACACACACATCACTCACACACACATCACTCACACATACATCACTCACACACACATCACTCACAGACCCATCACTCACACACACATCCCTCACACAGACATCACTCATAGACACATCACTCACACAGACATCACTCACACAGACATCACGCACACACACATCACTCAAACATTCATCACTCACACTCACATCACTCACAAACACATCACTCACAGTCACATCACACACACACACATCACTCAAACTCACATCACTCA
Source organism: Carcharodon carcharias (assembly GCF_017639515.1). Classification (NCBI taxonomy): domain Eukaryota; kingdom Metazoa; phylum Chordata; class Chondrichthyes; order Lamniformes; family Lamnidae; genus Carcharodon; species Carcharodon carcharias. The sequence goes on from NC_054470.1 coordinate 182,875,964, forward strand.
GGCACATCACTCACAGACACATCACTCACAGACACATCAATTACTCACACATCACTCACAGACGCATCACTCACACACACATCACTCAGACATGTCACGCACAGACTAATCACTCACACACACATCACTCACAGAACCGTCACTCACAGATACATCACTCACAGATACATCACTCACACACACATCACTCACACACACATCACTCACAGACACATCACTCACACTCATCACACACACATCAATCATACACACATCACTCACACACAATACTCACACACACATCACTCACACACACATCACTCACACACATTACTCACACACATATCACTCACACACACATCACGCACACACACACATCACACACACATTACTCACACACATCACTCATACACACACATCACTCACACACATACATTACTCACACACACATCACGCAAACACAAATCTCCCACATACACATCACTCTCACATGCATCACTCACACACACATCATTCACAGACACATCACTCACAGACACATCACTCACATAGACATCATTCACACACACATCACTCCCACACACACACTTACAGACACATCACTCACAGACACATCACTCACACAGACATCGATCACACACCTATCATTCACTCACACATCACTCACACACACATCACTCACAGACACATCTCTCACAGACACATCACTCACACAGACATCACTCACACAGACATCACTCACACACACATCACTAACAGACAAATCACTCACAGACATGTCACTCACAGAAACATCACTCACACACACATCACTCACACACACATCACTCACAGACAAATCATTCACACATACATCACTCACACGCACATCACTCACACTCACAATCCTCACACATGCATCACTCAGACACATATCACTCACACACATCACACACACACACATCACTCACACACACATCACTCACACATACATCACGCACACTCACATCACTCACAGACCCATCACTCACACACACATCCCTCACACAGACATCACTCATAGACACATCACTCACACAGACATCACTCACACAGACATCACGCACACACACATCACTCAAACATTCATCACTCACACTCACATCACTCACAAACCCATCACTCACAGTCACATCACAGACACACACATCACTCAAACTCACATCACTCAGGCACATCACGCACAGACACATCACTCACAGACACATCAGTTACTCACACATCACTCACAGACGCATCACTCACACACACATCACTCAGACATGTCACGCACAGACTCATCACTCACACACACATCAATCACAGAACCGTCACTCACAGATACATCACTCACAGATACATCACTCACACACATATCACTCACACACACATCACTCACACACACATCACTCACAGACACATCACTCACACTCATCACACACACATCAATCATACACACATCACTCACACACATTACTCACACACACATCACTCACACACACATCACTCACACACATTACTCACACACATATCACTCACACACACATCATGCACACACACACATCACACACACATTACTCACACACATCACTCATACACACACATCACTCACACACACATCACTCACACACATTACTCAAACACATATCACTCACACACACATCACGCACACACACACATCACACACACATTACTCACACACATCACTCATACACACACATCACTCACACACATACATTACTCACACACACATCACGCAAACACAAATCTCCCACATACACATCACTCTCACATGCATCACTCACACACACATTACTCACGCACCCATCACTCACACTCACATTACTCACACACACATCACTCACAGACACATCATTCACAGACCCATCACTCACAAACACATCACTCACACACACATCACTCACACATCACTCACACTCACATCACTCACACACACATCACTCACACATCACTCACACTCACATCACTCACACACACATCACTCACACACACATCAAACACTCTCACATCCCTCACAGACACATCACTCACAGACACATCACTCACAGACCCATCACTCACAAACACATCACTCACACACACATCACTCACACATCACTCACACTCACATCACTCACACACACATCACTCACACATCACTCACACTCACATCACTCACACACACATCACTCACACACACATCACTCACTCTCACATCCCTCACAGACACATCACTCACACACACATCACTCACACTCACATCACTCACACACACATCACTCACACACACATCACTCACAGACACATCACTCACAGAAACATCAATTACTCACACATCACTCACAGACGCATCACTCACACACACATCACTCAGACATGTCACGCACAGTCACATCACACACACACACATCACTCACAGAACCGTCACTCAAAGATACACTCACACACACATCACTCACACACACATCACTCACAGACACATCACTCACACTCATCACACACACATCAATCAGACACACATCACTCACACACATCACTCACATCACTCACACACACATCATTCACACACATTACTCACACACACATCACTCACACACATCACTCACACACATTACTCACACACATATCACTCACACACACATCACGCACACACACACATCACACACACATTACTCACACACATCACTTGTACACACACATCACACACACACATACATTACTCACACACACACATCACTCACATCACTCTCACACACATCACTCTCACACACATCACTCACACACACACATCGCTCACACACATAATTCACACACACATCACTCACAGACACATCACTCACACTCATCACACACACATCACTCACACTCACATCACTCACAAAGATATCACTCACACTCACATCACTCACACTCACAACACTCACACACAAATCACTCACAGACACATCACTCACAGACACATCACTCACAGACACATCAATCACGCTCACATCACTCACAGAAACATCACTCACACAGACATCACTCACACTCACATCACTCTTGGACACATCACTCACACATGCATCACTCACACTCACATCACTCACAGACACATCACTCACACATGCATCACTCACACTCACATCACTCACAGACACATCACTCACACACATGTCACTCACACACACAGCACTCACACAGACATCACTCACACACACATCACTCACACACAGATCACTCAGACATGCATCACTCACACTCACATCACTCACAGACACATCCCTCACACAGATATTACTCATAGACACATCACTCACACAGACATCACTCACACAGACATCACTCACACACACATCACTCAAACAAACATCACTCACACTCACATCACTCACAAACACATCACTCACAGTCACATCACACACACACACATCATTCACACACACATCACTCACAGACACATCACTCACACTCATCACACACACATCAATCAGACACACATCACTCACACACATCACTCACATCACTCACACACACATCATTCACACACATTACTCACACACACATCACTCACACACATCACTCACACACATATCACTCACACACACATCACGCACTCACACACATCACACACACATTACTCACACACATCACTCGTACACACACATCACACACACACATACATTACTCAAACACACACATCACTCACATTACTCTCACACACATCACTCTCACACACATCACGCACACACACACATTGCTCACACACATAATTCACACACACATCACTCACACACACACATCGCTCACAGACATAATTCACACACACATCACTCACACACACATCACTCACAGACAAATCATTCACACATACATCACTCACAGACACATCACTCACACACACATCACTCACAAATACATCACTCACACTCACATCACTCACAGACACATCACTCACAGACACATCACTCACAGACACATCACTCACAGACACATCACTCACAGACAATTCACTCACACACACATTCCTCACACACACATCACGCACACACACACATCACACACACATTACTCACACACACACATCACTCGAATTACTCACACACACATCACTCACAGACACATCACTCACAGACACATCACTCACAAACACATCACTCACACACACATCACTCACACATCACTCACACTCACATCACTCACACACACATCACTCACACACACATCACTCACACATCACTCACACTCACATCACTCACAGACACATCACTCACACACACATCACTCACACACACATCACTCACACACACATCCCTCACAGACACATCACTCACACACACATCACTCATACTCACATCACTCACACACACATCACTCACACAATCACTCACACACACATCACTCACAGTCACATCACACACACACACATCACTCAAACTCACATCACTCAGGCACATCACTCACAGACACATCACTCACAGACACATCAATTACTCACACATCACTCACAGACGCATCACTCACACACACATCACTCAGACATGTCACGCACAGACTAATCACTCACACACATCACTCACAGACAAATCATTCACACATACATCACTCACAGACACATCACTCACACTCACATCACTGACAAATACATCACTCACACTCACATCACTCACAGACACATCACTCACAGACACATCACTCACAGACACATCACTCACAGACACATCACTCACAGACAATTCACTCACACACACATTACTCACACACACATCACGCACACACACACATCACACACACATTACTCACACACATCACTCGTACACACACATCACACACACACATACATTACTCACACACACACATCACTCGCATTACTCACACACACATCACTCACAGACACATCACTCACAAACACATCACTCACACACACATCACTCACACATCACTCACACTCACATCACTCACACACGCATCACTCACACATCACTCACACTCACATCACTCACAGACACATCACTCACACACACATCACTCACACACACATCACTCACTCTCACATCCCTCACAGACACATCACTCACACACACATCACTCACACTCACATCACTCACACACACATCACTCACACACACATCACTCACACACACATCACTCACAGACACATCACTCACACACACATCACTCACACATACATCACTCACAGACCCATCACTCACACACACATCCATCACACAGACATCACTCATAGACACATCACTCACGCAGACATCACTCACACAGACATCACGCACACACACATCACTCAAACACACATCACTCACACTCACATCACTCAAACACATCACTCACAGTCACATCACACACACACATCACTCACACTCCCATCACTCAGACACATCACTCACAGACACATCACTCTCACAGACATCACTCACACTCATATCACTCACAGACACATCAATTACTCACACATCACTCACAGACGCATCACTCACACACACATCACTCAGACATGTCATGCACAGACTCATCACTCACACACACATCACTCACAGAACCGTCACTCACAGATACATCACTCACAGATACATCACTCACACACACATCACTCACAATCACATCACTCACACACACATCACTCACACACACATCACTCACACACTTCACACACACATCAATCATACACACATCACTCACACACATTACTCACACACACATCACTCACACACACATCACTCACACACATTACTCACACACATATCACTCACACACACATCATGCACACACACACATCACACACACATTACTCACACACATCACTCATACACACACATCACTCACACACACATCACGCACACACATTACTCACACACATATCACTCACACACACATCACGCACACACACACATCACACACACATTACTCACACACATCACTCATACACACACATCACTCACACACATACATTACTCACACACACATCACGCAAACACAAATCTCCCACATACACATCACTCTCACATGCATCACTCACACACACATTACTCACACACACATCACTCACACTCACATTACTCACACACACATCACTCACAGACACATCACTCACAGACCCATCACTCACAAACACATCACTCACACACACATCACTCACACATTACTCACACTCACATCACTCACACACACATCACTCACTCTCACATCCCTCACAGACACATCACTCACACACACATCACTCACACTCACATCACTCACACACACATCACTCACACACACATCACTCACACACACATCACTCACACATACATCACTCACACACACATCACTCACAGACCCATCACTCACACACACATCCCTCACACAGACATCACTCATAGACACATCACTCACACAGACATCACTCACACAGACATCACGCACACACACATCACTCAAACATTCATCACTCAGGCACATCACTCACAGACACATCACTCACAGACACATCAATTACTCACACATCACTCACAGACGCATCACTCACACACACATCACTCAGACATGTCACGCACAGACTAATCACTCACACACACATCACTCACAGAACCGTCACTCACAGATACATCACTCACAGATACATCACTCACACACACATCACTCACACACACATCACTCACACACACATCACTCACACTCATCACACACACATCAATCATACACACATCACTCACACACACATCACTCACACACACATCACTCACACACATTACTCACACACATATCACTCACACACACATCACGCACACACACACATCACACACACATTACTCACACACATCACTCATACACACACATCACTCACACACATACATTACTCACACACACATCACGCAAACACAAATCTCCCACATACACATCACTCTCACATGCATCACTCACACACACATCATTCACAGACACATCACTCACAGACACATCACTCACATAGACATCATTCACACACACATCACTCCCACACACACACTTACAGACACATCACTCACAGACACATCACTCACACAGACATCGATCACACACCTATCATTCACTCACACATCACTCACACACACATCACTCACAGACACATCACTCACAGACACATCACTCACACAGACATCACTCACACAGACATCACTCACACACACATCACTAACAGACAAATCACTCACAGACATGTCACTCACAGAAACATCACTCACACACACATCACTCACACACACATCACTCACAGACAAATCATTCACACATACATCACTCACACGCACATCACTCACACTCACAATCCTCACACATGCATCACTCAGACACATATCACTCACACACATCACACACACACACATCACTCACACACACATCACTCACACATACATCACTCACACTCACATCACTCACAGACCCATCACTCACACACACATCCCTCACACAGACATCACTCATAGACACATCACTCACACAGACATCACTCACACAGACATCACGCACACACACATCACTCAAACATTCATCACTCACACTCACATCACTCACAAACCCATCACTCACAGTCACATCACAGACACACACATCACTCAAACTCACATCACTCAGGCACATCACGCACAGACACATCACTCACAGACACATCAGTTACTCACACATCACTCACAGACGCATCACTCACACACACATCACTCAGACATGTCACGCACAGACTCATCACTCACACACACATCACTCACAGAACCGTCACTCACAGATACATCACTCACAGATACATCACTCACACACATATCACTCACACACACATCACTCACACACACATCACTCACAGACACATCACTCACACTCATCACACACACATCAATCATACACACATCACTCACACACATTACTCACACACACATCACTCACACACACATCACTCACACACATTACTCACACACATATCACTCACACACACATCACGCACACACACACACCACACACATATTACTCACACACATCACTCATACACACACATCACTCACACACATACATTACTCACACACACATCACGCAAACACAAATCTCCCACATACACATCACTCTCACATGCATCACTCACACACACATCATTCACAGACACATCACTCACAGACACATCACTCACATAGACATCATTCACACACACATCACTCCCACACACACACTTACAGACACATCACTCACAGACACATCACTCACACAGACATCGATCACACACCTATCATTCACTCACACATCACTCACAGACACATCACTCACAGACACATCACTCACACAGACATCACTCACACACACATCACTAACAGACAAATCACTCACAGACACGTCACTCACAGAAACATCACTCACACACACATCACTCACACACACATCACTCACAGACAAATCATTCACACATACATCACTCACACGCACATCACTCACACTCACAATCCTCACACATGCATCACTCACACACATATCACTCACACACATCACACACACACACATCACTCACACACACATCACTCACACACACAATCTCACAGATACATCACTCACACATATCACTCACACCCATCACTCACACAGAATTCACTCACACTCACATCACTCACACACATTACTCACACACACATCACTCACACTCATATTACTCACACTCACATCACTCACACACACATCAGTCACACTCATATCACTCACACACACATCACTCACACACACGTCACTCACACACTCATCACTCACAGACACATCACTCACAGAAACATCAATTACTCACACATCACTCACAGACGCATTACTCACACACACATCACTCAGACATGTCACGCACAGTCACATCACACACACATACATCACTCACAGAACCGTCACTCAAAGATACACTCACACACACATCACTCACAGACACATCACTCACACTCATCACACACACATCAATCAGACACACATCACTCACACACATCACTCACATCACTCACACACACATCATTCACACACATTACTCACACACATCACTCACACACATTACTCACACACATATCACTCACACACACATCACGCACACACACACATCACACACATTACTCACACACATCACTTGTACACACACATCACACACACACATACATTACTCACACACACACATCACTCACATCACTCTCACACACATCACTCTCACACACATCACTCACACACACACATCGCTCACACACATAATTCACACACACATCACTCACAGACACATCACTCACACTCATCACACACACATCACTCACACACACATCGCTCACAGACACATAACTCACATACACACATCACTCACATTACTCTCACACACATCACTCACACACACATCACTCACACACATACATCGCTCACACACATAATTCACACACACATCACTCACAGACACATCACTCACAGACACATCACTCACACTCATCACACACACATCACTCACACTCACATCACTCACAGACACATCACTCACAAAGATATCACTCACACTCACATCACTCACACTCACAACACTCACACACAAATCACTCACAGACACATCACTCACAGACACATCACTCACAGACACATCAATCACGCTCACATCACTCACAGAAACATCACTCACACAGACATCACTCACACTCACATCACTCTTAGACACATCACTCACACATGCATCACTCACACTCACATCACTCACACACACATCACTCACACATGCATCACTCACACTCACATCACTCACACACATCACTCACACGCACGTCACACACACAGCACTCACACAGACATCACTCACACACACATCACTCACACACAGATCACTCACACATGCATCACTCACACTCACATCACTCACAGACACATCACTCACACTCACATCACTAACAAACCCATCACTCATACACACATCCCTCACACAGACATCACTCATAGACACATCACTCACACAGACACCACTCACACAGACATCACTCACACACACATCACTCAAACAAACATCACTCACACTCACATCACTCACAAACACATCACTCACAGTCACATCACACACACACACATCACTCACAGACACATCACTCACAGAACTGTCACTCAAAGATACACTCACACACACATCACTCACACACACATCACTCACAGACACATCACTCAAACTCATCACACACACATCAATCAGACACACATCACTCACACACATCACTCACATCACTCACACACACATCATTCACACACATTACTCACACACACATCACTCACACACATCACTCACACACATATCACTCACACACACATCACGCACACACACACATCACACACACATTACTCACACACATCATTCGTACACACACATCACACACACACATACATTACTCAAACACACAAATCACTCACATTACTCTCACACACATCACTCTCACACACATCACGCACACACACACATCGCTCACACACATAATTCACACACACATCACTCACACACACACATCGCTCACACACATAATTCACACACATATCACTCACACACACATCACTCACAGACAAATCATTCACACATACATCACTCACAAATACATCACTCACACTCACATCACTCACAGACACATCACTCACAGACACATCACTCACAGACACATCACTCACAGACACATCACTCACACACAGTACACTCACAGACAATTCACTCACACACACATTACTCACACACACATCACGCACACACTCACATCACACACACATTACTCACAAACATCACTCGTACACACACATCACACACACACATACATTACTCACACACACACATCACTCACATTACTCACACACACATCACTCACAGACACATCACTCACAGACACATCACTCACAAACACATCACTCACACACACATCACTCACACATCACTCACAAACACATCACTCACACACACATCACTCACACACACATCACTCACACATCACTCACACTCACATCACTCACAGACACATCACTCACACACACATCACTCACACACACATCACTCACTCTCACATCCCTCACAGACACATCACTCACACACACATCACTCGCACTCACATCACTCACACACACATCACTCACACACACATCACTCACACACACATCACTCACAGACACATCACTCACACACACATCACTCACACATACATCACTCACACTCACATCACTCACAGACCCATCACTCACACACACATCCATCACACGGACATCACTCATAGACACATCACTCACACAGACATCACTCACACAGACATCACGCACACACACATCACTCAAACACACATCACTCACACTCACATCACTCACAAACACATCACTCACAGTCACATCACACACACACACATCACTCACACTCCCATCACTCAGACACATCACTCACAGACACATCACTCTCACAGACATCACTCACACTCATATCACTCACAGACACATCAATTACTCACACATCACTCACAGACGCATCACTCACACACACATCACTCAGACATGTCACGCACAGACTCATCACTCACACACACATCACTCACAGAACCGTCACTCACAGATACATCACTCACAGATACATCACTCACACACACATCACTCACACACACATCACTCACACACACATCACTCAGACATGTCACGCACAGACTCATCACTCACACACACATCACTCACAGAACCGTCACTCACAGATACATCACTCACAGATACATCACTCACACACACATCACTCACACACACATCACTCACACACACATCACTCACACACACTTCACTCACACTCATCACACACACATCAATCATACACAGATCACTCACACACATTACTCACACACACATCACTCACACACACATCACTCACACACATTACTCACACACATATCACTCACACACACATCACGCACACACACACATCACACACACATTACTCACACACATCACTCATACACACACATCACTCACACACACATCACTCACACACATTACTCACACACATATCACTCACACACACATCACGCACACACATTACTCACACACATATCACTCACACACACAACACGCACACACACACATCACACACACATTACTCACACACATCACTCATACACACACATCACTCACACACATACATTACTCACACACACATCACGCAAACACAAATCTCCCACATACACATCACTCTCACATGCATCACTCACACACACATTACTCACACACACATCACTCACACTCACATTACTCACACACACATCACTCACAGACACATCACTCACAGACCCATCACTCACAAACACATCACTCACACACACATCACTCACACATTACTTACACTCACATCACTCACACACACATCACTCACACACACATCACTCACTCTCACATCCCTCACAGACACATCACTCACACACACATCACTCACACTCACATCACTCACACACACATCACTCACACACACATCACTCACACACACATCACTCACACACACATCACTCACACATACATCACTCACACTCACATCACTCACAGACCCATCACTCACACACACATCCCTCACACAGACATCACTCATAGACACATCACTCACACAGACATCACTCACACAGACATCATGCACACACACATCACTCAAACATACATCACTCACACTCACATCACTCACAAACACATCACTCACAGTCACATCACACACACACACATCACTCAAACTAACATCACTCAGGCACATCACTCACAGACACATCACTCACAGACACATCAATTACTCACACATCACTCACAGACGCATCACTCACACACACATTACTCAGACATGTCACGCACAGACTCATCACTCACACACACATCACTCCCAGAACCGTCACTCACAGATACATCACTCACAGATACATCACTCACACACATATCACTCACACACACATCACTCACAGAACCGTCACTCACAGATACATCACTCACAGATACATCACTCACACACATATCACTCACACACACATCACGCACACACACACATCACACACACATTACTCACACACATCACTCATACACACACATCACTCACACACATACATTACTCACACACACATCACGCAAACACAAATCTCCCACATACACATCACTCTCACATGCATCACTCACACACACATCATTCACAGACACATCACTCACAGACACATCACTCACATAGACATCATTCACACACACATCACTCCCACACACACACTTACAGACACATCACTCACAGACACATCACTCACACAGACATCGATCACACACCTATCATTCACTCACACATCACTCACACACACATCACTCACAGACACATCACTCACAGACACATCACTCACACAGACATCACTCACACAGACATCACTCACACAGACATCACTCACACACACATCACTAACAGACAAATCACTCACAGACACGTCACTCACAGAAACATCACTCACACAGAATTCACTCACACTCACATCACTCACACACATCACTCACACACACATCACTCACACTCATATTACTCACACTCACATCACTCACACACACATCACTCATACTCATATCACTCACACACACATCACTCACACACACTTCACTCACACACTCATCACTCACAGACACATCACTCACAGAGACATCACTCACGCACACATCACTCATAGAGACATCACTCACAGACAAGTCACTCACACACGTGTCACTCAGCCACAACACTCACAGACACATCACTCACATACACACATCACTCACAGACACATCGCTCACATCACTCACACACACACCATTCACACACCTTACTCACACACACATCACTCACACACATTACTCACACACATATCACTCACACACACATCACGCACACACACACATTACTCACAAACATCACTTGTACACACACATCACACACACACATACATTACTCACACACACACATCACTCACACACATAATTCACACACACATCACTCACAGACACATCACACACACATCACTCACACACACATCGCTCACAGACACATAACTCACATACACACATCACTCACATTACTCTCACACACATCACTCACACACACATCACGCACACACACACATCGCTCACACACATAATTCACACACACATCACTCACAGACACATCACTCACAGACACATCACTCACACTCATCACACACACATCACTCACACTCACATCACTCACAGACACATCACTCACAAAGATATCACTCACACTCACATCACTCACACTCACAACACTCACACACAAATCACTCACAGACATATCACTCACAGACACATCACTCACAGACACATCAATCACGCTCACATCACTCACAGAAACATCACTCAAACAGACATCACTCACACTCACATCACTCACTCACACATGCATCACTCACACTCACATCACTCACAGACACATCACTCACACACACATCACTCACACACACATCACTCACACATGCATCACTCACACTCACATCACTCACAGACACATCACTCACACACACGTCACTCACACACACGTCACTCACACAGACATCACTCACACACACATCACTCACACACAGATCACTCACACATGCATCACTCACACTCACATCACTCACAGACACATCACTCACACTCACATCACTAACAGACCCATCACTCACCCACACATCCCTCACACAGACATCACTCATAGACACATCACTCACACAGACATCACTCACACAGACATCACTCACACACACATCACTCAAAAAAACATCACTCAGACTCACATCACTCACAAACACATCACTCACAGTCACATCACACACACACACATCACTCACAGAACCGTCACTCAAAGATACACTCACACACACATCACTCACAGACACATCACTCACACTCATCACACACACATCAATCAGACACACATCACTCACACACATCACTCACATCACTCACACACACATCATTCACACACATTACTCACACACACATCACTCACACACATCACACACACATATCACTCACACACACATCACACACACACACACATCACACACACATTACTCACACACATCACTCATACACACACATCACACACACACATACATTACTCACACACACACATCACTCACATTACTCTCACACACATCACTCTCACACACATCACGCACACATTGCTCACACACATAATTCAACACACATCACTCACAGACACATCACTCACACTCATCACACACACATCACTCACACACACATCGCTCACAGACACATCACTCACATACACACATCGCTCACACACATAATTCACACACACTTCACTCACAGACACATCACTCACAATCAACACACACACATCACTCACACTCACATCACTCACAGACACATCACTCACAAAGTTATCACTCACACTCACATCACTCACTCTCACAACACTCACACACACATCACTCACAGACACATCACTCACAGACACATCACTCACAGACACATCAATCACGCTCACATCACTCACAGACACATCACTCACACAGACATCCCTCACACTCACATCACTCACAGACACATCACTCACACATGCATCACTCACACTCACATCACTCACAGACACATCACTCACACACACATCACTCACACACACATCACTCACACATGCATCACTCACACTCACATCATTCACAGACACATCACTCACACACACATCACTCACACACACATCACTCACACACAGATCACTCACACATGCATCACTCACACTCACATCATTCACAGACACATCACTCACAGACACATCACTCACACTCACATCACTCACAGACCCATCACTCTCACACACATCCCTCACACAGACATCACTCATAGACACATCACTCACACAGACATCACTCATACAGACATCACTCACACACACATCACTCAAACACACATCACTCACACTCACATCACTCACAAACACATCACTCACAGTCACATCACACACACACATCACTCACACTCCCATCGCTCAGACACATCACTCACAGACACATCACTCACACAGACATCACTCA
The DNA here is from genome assembly GCF_017639515.1 of Carcharodon carcharias. Taxonomy (NCBI): domain Eukaryota; kingdom Metazoa; phylum Chordata; class Chondrichthyes; order Lamniformes; family Lamnidae; genus Carcharodon; species Carcharodon carcharias. The sequence goes on from NC_054470.1 coordinate 182,891,947, forward strand.
CTCACATCACTCACAGACACGTCAATTACTCACACATCACTCACAGACGCATCACTCACACACACATCACTCAGACGTGTCACGCACAGACTCATCACTCACACACACATCACTCACAGAACCATCACTCACAGATACATCACTCACAGATACATCACTCACACACACATCACTCACACACACATCACTCACACACACATCACTCACACTCATTACACACACATCAATCATACACACATCACTCACACACATTACTCACACACACATTACTCACACACATTACTCACACACATATCACTCACACACACATCACGCACACACTCACATCACACACACATTACTCACACACATCACTCATACACACACATCACTCACACACATACATTACTCACACACACATCACGCAAACACAAATCTCCCACATACACATCACTCTCACATGCATCACTCACACACACATCATTCACAGACACATCACTCACAGACACATCACTCACATAGACATCACTCACACACACATCACTCACACACACATCACTTACAGACACATCACTCACAGACACATCACTCACACAGACATCGATCACACACCTATCATTCACTCACACATCACTCACACACACATCACTCACAGACACATCACTCACAGACACATCACTCGCACAGACATCACTCACAGACACATCACTCACAGACACATCACTCACACAGACATCACTCACACACACATCACTAACAGACAAATCACTCACAGACACGTCACTCACAGAAACATCACTCACACACACATCACTCACACACACATCACTCACAGACAAATCATTCACACATACATCACTCACACGCACATCACTCACACTCACAATCCTCACACATGCATCACTCACACAAATATCACTCACACACATCACTCACACACACATCACTCACACACAAATCACTCACACACACATCACTCACAGATACATCACTCACACACATCACTCACACCCATCACTCACACAGAATTCACTCACACTCACATCACTCACACACATCACTCACACACACATCATTCACACTCATATTACTCACACTCACATCACTCACACACACATCACTCACACTCATATCACTCACACACACATCACTCACACACACGTCACTCACACAGACATCACTCACAGACACATCACTCACTCACAAATCACTCACACACACATCACTCACACACACATCACTCACAGACACATCACTCACGCACACATCACTCATAGAGACATCACTCACAGACAAGTCACTCACACACGTGTCACTCAGCCACAACACTCACAGACACATCACTCACACACACATATCACTCACAGACACACCGCACACACACACATCACACACAGACACATCACTCACAGACACGTCAATTACTCACACATCACTCACAGACGCATCACTCACACACACATCACTCAGCCATGTCGCGCACAGACTCATCACTCACACACACATCACTCACACACACATCACTCACAGACACATCACTCACACTCATCACACACACATCAATCAGACACACATCACTCACACACATCACTCACATCACTCACACACACATCACTCACACACATCACTCACACACATTACTCACACACATATCACTCACACACACATCACACACACACACATCACACACACATTACTCACACACATCACTCGTACACACACATCACACACACACATACATAACTCACACACACACATCACTCACATTACTCTCACACACATCACTCTCACACACATCACTCACACACACACATCGCTCACACACATAATTCACACACACATCACTCACAGACACATCACTCACACTCATCACACACACATCACTCACACACACATCGCTCACAGACACATAACTCACATACACACATCACTCACATTACTCTCACACACATCACTCACACACACATCACTCACACACACACCTCGCTCACACACATCACTCACAGACACATCACTCACACTCATCACACACACATCACTCACACTCACAACACTCACACACACATCACTCACAGACACATCACTCACACACACATCACTCACAGACACATCAATCACGCTCACATCACTCACAGACACATCACTCACACAGACATCACTCACACTCACATCACTCTCAGACACATCACTCACACATGCATCACTCACACTTACATCACTCACAGACACATCACTCACAGACACATCACTCACAGACACATCACTCACAGACACATCACTCACACAGACATCACTCACAATCACATCACTCACAATCACATCACTCACAGACACATCACTCACACCCACATCACTCACACACACATCACTCGCACACACATCACTCACACACACATCACTCACACACACATCACTCACACACACATCACTCACAGACACATCACTCACACACACATCACTCACACAGACATCACTCATAGACACATCACTCACACAGACATCACTCACACAGACATCACTCACACACACATCACTCAAACACACATCACTCAAACACACATCACTCACACTCACATCACTTACAAACACATCAATCACAGACACATCACACACACACACATCACTCACACTCCCATCACTCAGACACATCACTCACAGACACATCACTCACACAGACATCACTCACACTCACATCACTCACAGACACGTCAATTACTCACACATCACTCACAGACGCATCACTCACACACACATCACTCAGACATGTCACGCACAGACTCATCACTCACACACACATCACTCACAGACACATCACTCACAGAAACGTCACTCACAGATACATCACTCACAAATACATCACTCACAGACACATCACTCACACTCATCACACACACATCAATCATACACACATCACTCACACACATTACTCACACACACATCACTCACACACACATCACTCACGCACATTACTCACACACATATCACTCACACACACATCACGCGCACACACACATCACACACACATTACTCACACACATCACTCATACACACACATCACTCACACACATATTACTCACACACACATCACGCACACACAAATCTCCCACATACACATCACTCACACATGCATCACTCACACACACATCACTCACAGACACATCACTCACAGACACATCACTCACATAGACATCACTCACACACACATCACTCACACACACATCACTTACAGACACATCACTCACAGACACGTCACTCACACAGACATCGATCACACACCCATCATTCACTCACACATCACTCACACACACATCACTCACACACACATCACTCACAGACACATCACTCACAGACACATCACTCACACAGACATCACTCACAGACACATCACTCACAGACACATCACTCACACAGACATCACTCACACACACATCACACACAGACACATCACTCACAGACACGTCACTCACAGACACATCACTCACACACACATCACTCACACTCACATTACTCACACATGCATCACTCACACACATATCACACACTCACATCACTCACAGACACATCACTCACACACACATCACTCACACAGTCATCACTCACAAACACATCACTCACAGACAAATCACTCACACAGACATCACTCACAGACACATCACTCACAGACACATCATTCACACAGACATCACTCACACACACATCACTCACAGACACATCACTCACAGACACGTCACTCACAGACACGTCACTCACAGACACGTCACTCACAGACACGTCACTCACAGACACATCACTCACACACACATCACTCACACACGCATCACTCACAGACAAATCATTCACACATACATCACTCACACGCACATCACTCACACTCACAATCCTCACACATGCATCACTCACACACATATCACTCACACACATCACTCACACACCCATCACTCACACACACATCACTCATCCACGTCACTCACACTCAAGTCAATCAGACAATTCACTCACAGACACATCACTCACACACACATCACTCACCCTCATGTCACACACACACATCACTCACAGACACATCACTCACAGACACGTCAATCACTCACACGTCACTCACAGACAAATCACTCACAGACACATCACTCACGCACACATCACTCATAGAGACATCACTCACAGACAAGTCACTCACACACGTGTCACTCAGCCACAACACTCACAGACACATCACTCACACACACATATCACTCACAGACACACCGCACACACACACATCACACACAGACACATCACTCACAGACACGTCAATTACTCACACATCACTCACAGACGCATCACTCACACACACATCACTCAGCCATGTCGCGCACAGACTCATCACTCACACACACATCACTCACACACACATCACTCACAGACACATCACTCACACTCATCACACACACATCAATCAGACACACATCACTCACACACATCACTCACATCACTCACACACACATCACTCACACACATCACTCACACACATTACTCACACACATATCACTCACACACACATCACACACACACACATCACACACACATTACTCACACACATCACTCGTACACACACATCACACACACACATACATAACTCACACACACACATCACTCACATTACTCTCACACACATCACTCTCACACACATCACTCACACACACACATCGCTCACACACATAATTCACACACACATCACTCACAGACACATCACTCACACTCATCACACACACATCACTCACACACACATCGCTCACAGACACATAACTCACATACACACATCACTCACATTACTCTCACACACATCACTCACACACACATCACTCACACACACACCTCGCTCACACACATCACTCACAGACACATCACTCACACTCATCACACACACATCACTCACACTCACAACACTCACACACACATCACTCACAGACACATCACTCACACACACATCACTCACAGACACATCAATCACGCTCACATCACTCACAGACACATCACTCACACAGACATCACTCACACTCACATCACTCTCAGACACATCACTCACACATGCATCACTCACACTTACATCACTCACAGACACATCACTCACAGACACATCACTCACAGACACATCACTCACAGACACATCACTCACACAGACATCACTCACAATCACATCACTCACAATCACATCACTCACAGACACATCACTCACACCCACATCACTCACACACACATCACTCGCACACACATCACTCACACACACATCACTCACACACACATCACTCACACACACATCACTCACAGACACATCACTCACACACACATCACTCACACAGACATCACTCATAGACACATCACTCACACAGACATCACTCACACAGACATCACTCACACACACATCACTCAAACACACATCACTCAAACACACATCACTCACACTCACATCACTTACAAACACATCAATCACAGACACATCACACACACACACATCACTCACACTCCCATCACTCAGACACATCACTCACAGACACATCACTCACACAGACATCACTCACACTCACATCACTCACAGACACGTCAATTACTCACACATCACTCACAGACGCATCACTCACACACACATCACTCAGACATGTCACGCACAGACTCATCACTCACACACACATCACTCACAGACACATCACTCACAGAAACGTCACTCACAGATACATCACTCACAAATACATCACTCACAGACACATCACTCACACTCATCACACACACATCAATCATACACACATCACTCACACACATTACTCACACACACATCACTCACACACACATCACTCACGCACATTACTCACACACATATCACTCACACACACATCACGCGCACACACACATCACACACACATTACTCACACACATCACTCATACACACACATCACTCACACACATATTACTCACACACACATCACGCACACACAAATCTCCCACATACACATCACTCACACATGCATCACTCACACACACATCACTCACAGACACATCACTCACAGACACATCACTCACATAGACATCACTCACACACACATCACTCACACACACATCACTTACAGACACATCACTCACAGACACGTCACTCACACAGACATCGATCACACACCCATCATTCACTCACACATCACTCACACACACATCACTCACACACACATCACTCACAGACACATCACTCACAGACACATCACTCACACAGACATCACTCACAGACACATCACTCACAGACACATCACTCACACAGACATCACTCACACACACATCACACACAGACACATCACTCACAGACACGTCACTCACAGACACATCACTCACACACACATCACTCACACTCACATTACTCACACATGCATCACTCACACACATATCACACACTCACATCACTCACAGACACATCACTCACACACACATCACTCACACAGTCATCACTCACAAACACATCACTCACAGACAAATCACTCACACAGACATCACTCACAGACACATCACTCACAGACACATCATTCACACAGACATCACTCACACACACATCACTCACAGACACATCACTCACAGACACGTCACTCACAGACACGTCACTCACAGACACGTCACTCACAGACACGTCACTCACAGACACATCACTCACACACACATCACTCACACACGCATCACTCACAGACAAATCATTCACACATACATCACTCACACGCACATCACTCACACTCACAATCCTCACACATGCATCACTCACACACATATCACTCACACACATCACTCACACACCCATCACTCACACACACATCACTCATCCACGTCACTCACACTCAAGTCAATCAGACAATTCACTCACAGACACATCACTCACACACACATCACTCACCCTCATGTCACACACACACATCACTCACAGACACATCACTCACAGACACGTCAATCACTCACACGTCACTCACAGACAAATCACTCACAGACACATTACTCACAGACATGTCACTCACAGACACATCACTCACACACACATCACTCACAGACACATCACTCACAGACACATCACTCACAGACACATCACTCACAGACACATCACTCACTCACAGATCACACACAAATCACTCACAGACACATCACTCACACACACATCACTCACACACATCACTCACAGACACATCACTCACACACAGATCACACACACAAATCACTCACAGACACATCACTCACAGACACCTCACTCACACACATCGCTAACACACATCACTCACAGACACACCACTCACAGACACATCACTCACACACACATCACTCACACACACATCACTCACCCACATCACTCACAGACACATCACTCACACACATATCACTCACACACATCACTCACACATCACTCACAGACTCATCTCTCACATACACATCACTCACTGACACATCGCTCACACACACATCACTCACAGACACATCACTCACAGACAAGTCACTCACACACACATCACTCAGACACATCACTCACACACATCACTCAGCCACATGGCTCACACACACATCACTCACAGACACATCACGCACACACACATCACTCACAGACACATCGCTCACAGACGCATCGCTGACACACACATCACTAAAACACACGTCACTCACACACACATCACTCACACACACATCACTCTCACACACACATCACTCACCCACACATCAGTCACAAACGCATCACTCACAGATACATCACTCACACAAACATCTCTCACACACACATCACTCACACACACGTCACTCACACAGACATCACTCACAGACACATCACTCACTCACAAATCACTCACACACACATCACTCACACACACATCACTCACAGACACATCACTCACGCACACATCACTCATAGAAACATCACTCACAAACAAGTCACTCACACACATGTCACTCAGCCACAACACTCACAGACACATCACTCACACACACACATCACTCACAGACACATCGCTCACACACACATCACACACAGACACATCACTCACAGACACGTCAATTACTCACACATCACTCACAGACGCATCACTCACACACACATCACTCAGACATGTCACGCACAGACTCATCACTCACACACACATCACTCACAGAACCGTCACTCACAGATACATCATTCACACACACATCAGTCACACACACATCACTCACACACACATCACTCACACACACATCACTCACACACACATCATTCACACACACAGCAGTTTCCCCAGTTCGAGGGGTTGTGTGGGGATAGCCTGGCGGTGGGCACGAGCCCAATTGGTGCCCCCGATTGGCGATGTGCCTCCATGTTACATGGATAGGCCAATTAAGGCCCACCACAGCATGACGCTGGCCCAGAAGCGCTGAGCGTTCCCTGTGCGGGCGGGGAGGGGGTATATTCCCTGTGTGGGCGGTGGAGGGGGTATATTCCCTGTGCGGGCGGGGGAGGAGGTATATTCCCTGTTCCGGCAGTGCGGGTGGTATATTCCCTGTGCGGGCGGGGAGGGGCTATATTCCCTGTGAGGGCGGGGAGGGGGTATATTCCCTGTGCGGGCGGGGAGGGAGTATATTCCCTGTGCGGGCGGGGAGGGGGTATATTCCCTGCGCGGGCACGGAGGGGGTATATTCCCTGTGCGGGCGGGGGAGGGGGTATATTCCCTGAGTGGTTCCCTGTGTGTTTTCTCACTTGTGCGCAGGAGCGCAGAGATCTCCCCGAGGCATGGAGGTGCCTCAGGGAGATTTGTTTCAGTGCTAAAGTTTTAAATAAAACATATCCCCTTGTGTGACACTAACACATCAGCTGGGACAAGTCAAAGAATAAATTTATAAATTTTTATTAGATTATAAAACAATTCATGAGACCTCATCCCGCCCGTGGATGCGGTTTCATGAAAAATGCAAAGGCCGCCTGGGGTCTATGCTCCCCCACCCCCCAACCTTAAGGCTGGATTAAATTGAATTAATTAGGTTTTAAATGGCCTTAATAGTCCTTTGACAGTTCGGCGGGTTCTCAGCTAACTGGGCTGCGCAGCTGCCAAACTGAAAATCTGAATAATGCGCGGTGATATCGTGACTCCCGCCCCACATCACCGTACGTCATTTTACACATCGGCGAGCTGGCCCTGCCCCCACTCACCCACCGGAAAATTCTTCCCCCACACACTCACTCTCACACACTGACTCTCACACTCACTGTCTCAAACACTCACACACACACTCACACATATACAGACACTCAAACTCTAACACTCTCATACTCACACGCACACACACACTCTCACACACAGACACACACTCACACTCTAACATTCACTCTCACACACTCACTCTCACACCCACTGTCTCAAACACTCACACACACACTCACACATATACAGACACTCAAACTCTAACACTCTCATACTCACACGCACACACACACTCTCACACACAGACGCACACTCACACTCTAACATTCACTCTCACACACTCACTCTCACACTCACTGTCTCAAACACTCACACACACACTCACACATATACAGACACTCACACTCTAACACTCTCATACTCACACGCACACACACACTCTCACACACAGACACACACTCACACTCCAACATTCACTCTCACACACTCACTCTCACACTCACTGTCTCAAACACTCACACACACACTCACACATACACAGACACTCACACTCTAACACTCTCATACTCACACGCACACACACACTCACAAACAGACACACACTCACACTCTAACATTCACTCTCACACACTCACTCTCACACTCACTGTCTCAAACACTCACACACACACTCACACATACACAGACACTCACACTCTAACACTCACTCTCATACTCACACTCACACACACACCCTCACACACAGACACACACACACTCTAACACTCACTCTCATACTCACACTCACACACACACTCTCACACACAGACACACACTCACACTCTAACACTCACCCTCACACACTCACTCACACTCACTGTCTCAAACACTCACACACACACTCACATTCACACACACAGACACACACTCACACTCACACATGCACTCACACACACACACAGACTCACATTCACACTCACACATACACAGACACACACTCGCACATACACAGACACACACTCACACATGCACTCACACACACACACACACACACACACACACACTCACACTCTAACACACTCTCATATTCACTGTCTCAAACACTCACACTCACTCTCTAACACTCACTCTCACACATACACAGACACACACTCACACTCTAACACTCACTCTCATACTCACTGTCTCACACACACACTCACTCTCACACTCACACACAGACACACACTCACACTGACAGACACAAACGCACACTCTAACACTCACTCTCATACCCACTGTCTCACACACTCACACTCACTCTCACACTCACACACACACAAACACACACACATTCACACAGACACAGACACACACACTCTCTAACACTCACTCTCATACTCACTGTCTCACACACTCACTCTCACACTCACATTCACACACAGACACACACTCACACAGACACAGACACACACTCACACTCTAACACTCACTCTCGTACTCACTGTCTCACACACTCATACACACACTCACAGACACAGACACACACACTCACACAGACACAGACACACACTCTAACACTCACTCTCATACTCACTGTGTCACACACTCACACTCACTCTCACACTCACACAGACGCAGACACACACTCACACTCACACTCTAACACTCACTCTCATTCTCACTGTCTCACACACTCACACTCACCCTCACACACACAGACACACTCACACTCACATACACACAGACACACACTCACACTCACACACACAGACACACACTCACACTCTAACACTCACTCTCATACTCACTGTCTCACACACTCACACTCACTCTCACACTCACACAGACATGCACACAGACACACACACACACACACACACACACACACACAGACACACACTCACACACACAGACACACATGCACACACACACACAGACACACACACACACACACTCACACTCATACACACACAGACACACACACACTCACACACACACACAGACACACACACTCACACGGACACACTCTCACATCACTACCACACATCAGAGACACACACAAACATGACAGACACACATCACATGCACACATCAGAGACATACACAAACACACACACACACGCATTACAGGCACACATCACATGCACACATACATGTAGCACCCCACCACACGTGTGGGTGTCACCCTCGTCCATAGCAATACAGTACATAAATGGTGTGCATGTACATATATGTGTGTGTACACATGCATACATGCTGTGTCTGTGTGTGTTTGCATGTTTCTGTGTACATGCAGTATGTTTGTATGCATATGTTGTGTGACTGGTGTGTGTTGCATGATGTGTGCTGCATGATGCATGTTTATGCATGTGATGTGTGTGTTTGACATGTATATATACATGTGTATGTGTGAGATCACACATCACAGATCACACATGGGAAACCACATACTTTTTGAGACCATTTTCTGAGGCTTTCCAATCCCTGATGCCCCCAGATTTTGCCTCATTATTGGAATTTACAAAAAAGACAAATGACTGTATTGCTGTGGACAAGGGTGACAAATCTCCAGGGTGAAACATCTCTCCAGCAGCTCCAGGTTGGAGACGGTGGTGTGGAGGTTTAGCTGCACTTCCAGTAATCAGGGAAGTGTCTTTTCTGCTTCTCTGAGTGCAGGTTCCTGCAGACAGCTCTGCAGTCTGTGTAAGTCTACTTAATGTCCCCAACCAGTGCTCAAACTGCAATGTCAATAAACTCGAGAGGTCTGCGCTGCCACTCTATGTTGGAAAGCCACACTGCCTTTCAGGCAGCAAAAACCGAGACAGCGTTTTACAATTGGTAAGTTTGTTACAGGAAAGGGGGATGAAGGGAGTTAGGAACAGGGCAGGCACATGAGAGGTTAGGACATTTGTTAACTCTGGAACCTCCTTCAACCTGGCAATCACTTCCTGCACTCTCTGTTCCTTTGACGCTGGCCTATAGTGCCTCCCTTCATTCTTTGCAGCTTCTAGCCATTGCATTCAGCTTTCCATTTCCCAGCCACTAACTCCATCCCTCCTCCCGGGTCACTGTCTGAGGTTAAAGCAGACTGTTCACAGCCTTGGGGTCCTACTTGACCGTCAGATGAGCTATCAGCCCCATATGCCATCGATAGCCAAGACTGTGGGTGGTACACTGTTGGCTTATGGTGGAGGGAATGAATGTTAAAGGTGGTGGATGGGGTGCCAATCAAGTGAACTGCATTGTCCTGGATGTTGTTGAGCTTCTTGCACGCCATTGGAGCCGCACTCATCCAGGCAAGTGGGGAGTATTCCATCACACTCCTGACTTGTGCCTTGTAGATGGTGGACAGGCTTTGGGGAATCAGGAGGTGAGTTAATTTCCAGGGAATTCCCAGCCTCTGACCTGCTATTCTGGCCTCAGTATTTATATGGCTGGTTCAGCTCAGTTCCTGGCCAAAGGTTGCCCCCAGGATGTTGACTGTGGAGATTCAACGATAGTAATGCCATTGAATGTTATGGGGAGATAGTTAGATTCTCTCCTTTAAGAGAGGGTCATTACCTGGCACAGCACAGAGTGGAAACAGGCCATTTGACCCAGTTAGTCTGTGCAGGTGTTTATATTCCACATGAACCCTTTCTCATCCCACCTACCTCATCTCAGCTTTTCAGCTCATCTTCATATTCCCTTTCCTCTCATGTACTCACCTAATTTTCTTTTGAAAGTATCTAAGCTGTTTACTTCCTGCGGTAACGATTTACACATTCAAACCACTCCCCGAGGAAAGGAATTTCTTCTTAATTCCCCTATTGGATTTATTAGTAATTATCTGGTGTTTATGACCTGGAGTTTTGCATTCTCACACAAGTGGAACCATTTTCTCCACAACGACCCTGCCCAACACTTTGTTTTAAGGAGCTCAAACAGGTCTCCTCCAAGTGTTTTCTTTGCTAAAGAATGAAGTCCCGACCTGTTCAATCTCTCCTGCTGGCTGCAGTCCACTATGTTGAATTATGACACAGTTTGTAAACACTTGGCTTGCGCTCCCTTGAGTTTAGAAGATTGAGGAATGAACTGATTGAGTTCAAGTTTATGGGTGGAGGGTGATGATGAGAGGTCGGCCAGGAAAGTTTTGACATCGTCAACTCGAGAGGCTCCAAATGCATGAACGAGGCTTTTCAGCAGCAGATGAGCTGAGGTGAAAAGAAAGAAAGACTTGCGTTTATATAGTGCTTTTCACAGCCGCTGGAATCCTCAAAGCTCTTCACAGCCACTTTGGGATTTTTTGAAGTGTAGTCTCCATCGTAATGTAGGAAATGCAGCAGCCAATTTTCACTCAGCGATCTCCCACAGGCAGCGATGCGATTATACCAGATCATCCATTGTTTGTGATGTTGATTGAGGGACAAATGTTGGCTAGGATGTCAGAATAATCTCCCCTGCTCTTCTTCAAAATGGTGTCATTGGATCTTTTACATCTTCCTAAACTGGCAGAATGGGGCCTCTGTCTAATCCAAAAGACAGTACCTCCAACAGTGCAGCACTCCCTCAGTACTGTACACCTTGATTTTTGTACTCAAGCCCTGGCATGGGACTGGAACAGAGAACCCTGCCACACTGAGACAAGAGTGCTACCAACTACCAACCCAGCTAATAAGACAGAGATGGGGGATATTGTAAAGATAGAAATACGCAGTCTTTGCTACAATTGTTGTGTAGACATTTCCTACATTACGATGGAGACTACACTTCAAAAAATCCCAAAGTGGCTGTGAAGAGCTTTGAGGATTCCAGCGGCTGTGAAAAGCACTATATAAACGCAAGTCTTTCTTTCTTTTCACCTCAGCTCATCTGCTGCTGAAAAGCCTCGTTCATGCATTTGGAGCCTCTCGAGTTGACGATGTCAAAACTTTCCTGGCCGATCCCTCATCATCACCCTCCACCCATAAACTTGAACTCAATCAGTTCATTCCTCAATCTTCTAAACTCAAGGGAGCGCAAGCCAAGTCTTTACAAACTGTGTCATAATTCAACATAGTGGACTGCAGCCAGCAGGAGAGATTGAACAGGTCGGGACTTCATTCTTTAGCAAAGAAAACACTTGGAGGAGACCTGTTTGAGCTCCTTAAAACAAAGTGTTGGGCAGGGTCGTTGTGGAGAAAATGGTTCCACTTTGGAAAATCCAAAACTCCAGGTCATAAACACCAGATAATTACTAATAAATCCAATAGGGGAATTAAGAAGAAATTTCTTTCCTCAGGGAGTGGTTTGAATGTGTAAATCGTTACCGCAGGAAGTAAACAGCTTAGATACTTTCAAAAGAAAATTAGGTGAGTACATGAGAGGAAAGGGAATATGAAGATGAGGTGAAAAGCTGAGATGAGGTAGGTGGGATGAGAAAGGGTTCATGTGGAGTATAAACACCAGCACAGACTAACTGGGTCAAATGGCCTGTTTCCACTCTGTGCTGTGCCAGGTAATGACCCTCTCTTAAAGGAGAGAATCTAACTATCTCCCCATAACATTCAATGGCATTACTATTGTTGGATCTCCACAGTCAACATCCTGGGGGCAACCATTGGCCAGGAACTGAGCTGAACCAGCCATATAAATACTGAGGCCAGAATAGCAGGTCAGAGGCTGGGAATTCCCTGGAAATTAACTCACCTCCTGATTCCCCAAAGCCTGTCCACCATCTACAAGGCACAAGTCAGGAGTGTGATGGAATACTCCCCACTTGCCTGGATGAGTGCAGCTCCAATGACATGCAAGAAGCTCAACAACATCCAGGACAATGCAGTTCACTTGATTGGCACCCCATCCACCACCTTTAACATTCATTCCCTCCACCATAAGCCAACAGTGTACCATCCACAGGATGCACTGCAGCAACTCACCAAGGCTCCTTTGACAGCAACTTCCAAACCCATGACTAGAAGGACAAGGGCAGCAGACACATGGGAACACCACCGCCTGCCAGTTCCCTTTCAAGCCTGACTCAGATATATATTGCCATTCCCTCACTGTCGCTGGGCCAAAATCCTGGAACTCCCATCCCAACTGTGGGTGTACCTACACCACGTGGACTGCAGAGGTTCAAGAAGGCAGCTCACCACTACCTTCTCAAGGGCAATTAGGGATGGGCAATAAATGCTGACACAGCCAGCAGAGCCCACACCCTGTGAAAGAATTTTAAAAAATGTATTCTATGTAATCCCTTAAGAGAAGCCATTGTCTGCAATATGATCAGATCAGAAAAATCATTAGTGTATATAAAAATATCTAATTTATTCATTCATTGGATGTGGGCATCATTGGCTAGGCCAGC
This sequence comes from Carcharodon carcharias, assembly GCF_017639515.1. Classification (NCBI taxonomy): domain Eukaryota; kingdom Metazoa; phylum Chordata; class Chondrichthyes; order Lamniformes; family Lamnidae; genus Carcharodon; species Carcharodon carcharias. The sequence continues at coordinate 182,907,370 of NC_054470.1, forward strand.
ATGTATTGCCCATCCCTAATTAGCTTTATTCACATGGTATTTAAGAGTCAACCACATTGCTGTGGGTTTGGATTCACCTGTAAGTCAGAGCAGGTAAGGATGGCAGTTTTCCTTCCCTAAAAGGCACTAGTTTTTACAACACAATGGTTGCCTGGTCATCAGACTTTTAATTCCAGATTTTTATTGAATTCAAATTTCACCATCTGGTGTGGTGGGGTTTGAACCCTGGTCCCAGGATAATACCCTGGGTCTCTAATCAAGTGACAATACCACTATGCTCCCACCCTTCCCCATTATGTGGCTGATCCATTGAGCTGGACAATGGAAGAGATACATTGGAGGAGGATGGCTTGGTCAGTCTGGTCAAAAGCTGCAGACAGATCAAGGAGGACAAGGATGGGAAATGCATCTCAGTCACGTCCACAGAAGATGCTATTTACGACTGTGGATAGGACTGCGACATTGATTCAGCTCTGTTTGGGGAGGCTCAAACAGGGAAAGATAATCATGGACTTGGAAGGTGAAAAGACATTCAAAGACTTTGGAGAGGAAAAGGAGATTGACATGGGCAAGGTAGTTTGTTAGCGTTCAATGCTGCGAGCAGTGGGTGGATGGCACTTTGAAGTGGGTGATGATGGTTGACAGGAAAAGGAGCGTGCCTGCAGAGTGGGTACCAGTTCCAGTATTAGCTGGCATGTGGTCTTGGAAGCGAGTTGGGTGGTCAATAGTTTAATGGGAGGGAAGTCAAAGGAGATGGTTGTCAAGCGTGGGATCAGCTAAGAGAGGCCTGAGCAAAGATGGGAGAGGAACTAGAGAGAGAGAGAAACAGCAATTCAGGGTTGGGGGAGAAGAAAGCCTGGGGAGCCTTAGTTTTGGTGGGAAAGGGATTTGTGGGGGAAGGGTTAGAGGATACTGAATAGATGCTCTCAAACTCAGTGACAAAGATAGCTCCTCCTGTTTTAGGGTGATGGTAGCATAATGATAATGCTACGGGACTAGAAATCCAGAGGTGTTAAAGCTCCAGGGGTTATGAGTTCAAATCCCCCCACAGAAGCAGGGGAGCTTTAAATTTAATTAATTAAATATATCAGGAACAAAATGCAAGTGACCAACCGATTGGATTGTGGTAAAACCCCACCTGGATCACTCATAGCCTTCAGGGGAGCAAATCTGCTGTCCTTAGCTGACCTGGCCGATATGTGTAACTCTGGAATGGCCTAGCAGGCCACTCAGTTGTGGATGGTCAACCATTGCCTGTGCAAGGGCAATAACCGCCGGCTATTCCAGCGGTGCTCACATCCCAAGAATGAACTTAAAAAAAACTTGAACATTGCTGAAAAGAGGGGCGTGTTGCCAACGTTTATTCTTGTCTTGCATTCATCAGGACAAACACAAGAATGCCAAATTTCAAACAATCACAACAATTTATACTACAGGAGAAAAAGGGGGTTGATAGGTTGGCAGCTTGACTCTGATTGGGTGAGGCAAAGCCATAGAGAAACAGGGAACTATAAGCTCCCCTAGCTGCCAGGTCATTCAACTGATTACTGATTGAATCAAACAGTCTGTTCCTTTGGTTGTTTGTAATAGGCAGACTACAGACTATACTCATCCAGCCCACACTCGCAAAACGCAAAGCAAAATGTATACTGTTAGATGTCATTCTGTGATGGGCAGCAGTTGCTGAATAATCCTGAGTGTGCTAATAGCTACACTAACAACAAATTTAAGATAATTAGTCAAACTGTTAGAAGCGATATACACTGGGACCTGTCCTCTCCAAACAAAAGGAATATGTTCAAGTCTTGCATCTTTTTTGAATTAGCCAGGAGCTTGGGGACCCTACAGTCCCTCCCATTCAACAATATAAATGAAAGAAAATATTCCAGGACTTACTCTTGTTGTTCAGAACGATCCTTAAGCAGAATGGGATCATGGCAGGAAAGAGTGAGACTTCATAGCATCTGATGTGGTCCAGTTACTTTCGGTGCCTGACATAATGGTATAAAACTAGAGGTGGGGGATGTGAGGGTAGTAGGCAATGAGGATTGTAAAGGAGAATTGAGAGGGTTGGGAACAGGTAAAGTTTTTGAAAGAGAAGGTGCTAGAAGATAAGGGGTTGGCCATTTAAGACTGCAATAGGGAGAGGGTCGTATATCTTCGGGATTCTCTAGCCCTGAGCCCTGTGGATACTCCATCGATGGGTGTATTCAAGACTGGCCGTGATAGAGTTTTGAGCAGGAAAGGATATAGGCATAGGGCAGGAAGGTGGAGTTGATATAAAAGTTCAGCCATGATCTTATTGAATGACAGAGGAGGCTTGAGAGGACATACGGCCTACTCCTGCTCCTATTTCTTGTGTTCTTGTGGGGAGGAGCAGAGGTGGTGGTGGGAGAGCCCAAAATGTGACTAGGTGACAAGGGCCACACCACCACGGTGGGTGGGACAGCTCTTGGCTGTCATGGAGACTACAGTAACAGCCCATTCTTGGTTAGACCAGGATGTCAATGCTCTCGTCCTTGGGAAGGCTGCGGACGGCGTGAGTTGTGTTTCATAACTTGTCATGGCTTGATTCAAATTCACTCCCCAAAGTCACAAGAGAGCATTTTACCAAAAAGCTGGGTTATTTAAAAGATCAAAGATATGTGCCTTCTGGAAATTACACTGATATATCTTGTGAACTCACTGTACAATTTAACTGCACGCCTAACAAACCACATTGGGAGAAACAGTGGCCTGGCTCCTGTCATCTTCATGGTCATCCCGTTCTTTATGAAATGGTATCATTGAAATTTGGATATAGACTTGCTATCATTGTGTCAGCTGATCAGTGAGTGCACTGCTGGACACAAGCCTTGAAATCTCCTTTACCGTGGTAACAAGGTCTCTTCAACGGTAAGAAAATAATGTATAACCTGCAACTCATTAACAGAGTTCCAAGTCCCAACTTTTGGGTGAGATGCCCTCTCGGGTGGATGCCAAAGGCCCCAGGCAATATTTCAAAGAAGAGCTAAGAGGGTTTTCCCTGGTGTCCTGAGCCAATATTTATCCCTCAACCAACATCACTAAATCAGATTAACTGATCATTATCACATCGCTGTTTGACTGCAAATTCCTGTCAGTTTACCAACACAGACTACACTTCAGAAGTGCTTCATTTTTAAAATTCATTTATGGGATGTGGGTGTCTCTGGCTAGGCCAGCATTTTTTTGCCTAATTGCCCTTGAGAAGGTGCTGGTGAGCTGCCTTCTTGAACCGCTGCAGTCCATGTGCTGTTAGGAAGGGAGTTCCAAGATTTTGACCCAGTGACAGTGAAGGAACGGCGATATATTTCCAAGTCAGGATGGTGAGTGTCTTAGAGGGAACTTTCAGGTGGTGGTGTTCCCATGTGTCTGCTGCCCATGTCCCTCTGACTGGTAGTGGTCGTGAGTTTGGAAGGTGCTGTCTAAGAAGGCTTGCTAAGTTCCTACATTGCATCTTGTAGATGGTACACACTGCTGCTACTGTGCATCGGTGGTGGAGGGAGTGAATGTTTATGGATGTGGTGCCAATCAGGCGGGCTGCTTTGTCCTGGATGGTGTCAAGCTTCTTGAGTGTTGTGGGAACTGCACTCATCCAGGCAAGTGGGGAGCATTCCATCAAACTCTTGCCTGTGCCTTGTAGATGGTGGAGAGGCTTTGGGGAGTCATTAGCTGTAAAGTACTTTGGGATGTTCTGTATTTATGAAAGGCATTATATGAATCCAAGTCTTTCTTTCTTTTTAGCTGTGCATTTATTTTTATTTGGTTCCTGGAGTTCAGAGAATCATCTAGCAGGCCATTCAGCCCATTGTGTCTGTGCTGGATCTTGGAAAGAGTTATCCAATCAGATCCACTCCTCCAACACCCCTGCTCTTTCCCCATAACCCTGTAAATCTTTCTCTTTTGAGCATTTAGCCATTTCTCTTTAAAGTTACTATGGAATCTGCTTCCACTATTCTTTCACACAAAGTATTCCAGATCACAGCAGCTCATTAGGTGGCTGCAAGATTGACAGGTCCAGAAACCTCAAAACATTGAGAAATCAACACAGAATTACAGCAAGCGGCTTCCCCTGATCATCAAAGCCCCCTGGGGAAGGGCAGAAATGGCTGGCAGTGTCCTTTCCTTGAGGGTTTGTGTGGAGCTCCTGCTGACATTGCAGCAGGGATTGGTGGAACAATCCACCCGTGGAAGGTCCAGCCCAGAGGTTCCATTTGCTTGACAAGGATGTGCCGGTCTCTTCCTGCAGCTATTCAGTCCACACACCTAACCCAAAGGGACTATGGAAACATTGATGAGGATCTATCGTACTGCCAGGGTTCAAGTGGACGACTTGCCATGGAAGAGCCTGTCCCTACTTCCCCTTCAGTTGTTGGGGTGCTTGTTGCCAGGACTCATGCAGGATGAGTTCCTCAGCCCAATCCTTGACAATTGATAGATGAGGCCCAACCCTTCAGTGTTGACAAGACCCAACCCTTTAGTGTTGACAAGGCCCAACCCTTTAGTATTGACAAGACCCAACCCTTCAGTGTTGACAAGACCCAACCCTTCAGTGTTGACAAGACCCAACCCTTTAGTGTTGACAAGGCCCAACCCTTTAGTATTGACAAGACCCAACCCTTCAGTGTTGACAAGACCCAACCCTTCAGTGTTGACAAGGCCCAACCCTTTAGTGTTGACAAGACCCAACCCTTTAGTGTTGACAAGGCCCAACCCTTCAGTGTTGACAAGACCCAACCCTTCAGTGTTGACAAGGACCAACTCTTCAATGCTGACAAAACCCAACCCTTCAGGTTCCATCACAGAGACACACTGGCTGCCAATTAACAACAGCTCCCTGGATCACTGTGAGCCAACCGTGACAGCAAAACAACCTCTGATGCCAGGCGAGGCATCTTGCCGACTACATGGATGGTCACCAGTTGCCCGGCACCACATTCCAGAACACCAGTAAATGAATAACACTAGTGGTTATACAGATTGACATGTGTTTCATTGTCACTACACCCTAAAGACTGAACCTGTAATGCTATAGTTGCTCTGGATTCAAAGTTAATTCTCCAAAATCTCTGGAATCCAACTACAATTAGATTATTTAATATCCTCTGAGGAAAGGCTATTGAGCAGTTTCACCAGCAGGTGGTGCTGCAGGCCCAGTAACACTGGTCAGAGCCAGTTCAGAGGGAGTTTAGTTTCCTCATCTACCCCTTGTGTTTCCAGACCACTTGTTTGCCAACTCTCAGCGTTTCAATTGTAGCCAGTGTAAACTTACACGTATTAGAATATATACAGGAGCTTCATACCACCTGCAATAATCAGATTAAACACCCTATCTTCTGATCAAGAATTCAGAATAACATTCAAAGCCCAACTCACAGCAAGTCATCAATGTTGTGCTTGATGACCCACTTTGGGTCCTGGTCCAGAAACGCCTTGACTTTAAAATTCTCATCCTTCTGCTCAAATCCCTATTTCCTTCAGCCCTATCACCCTCTGATATCTCCACGTCCCTCCAATTCTGGCCTCTTGAGCTTCGCCATAGCATTGACAGCCAGTCCTTCAGCAGCCGGGGTGGTAAGCTCCAGAATTCTCTCCGTAAGCCTCCTGTCTTTCCAATTCTCTCTCCCCCTTAAAGATGCTCTTTCAAAACCTGCCTCTTTGACTGAGCTTTCAGCCTGTCACCGCCTTCTGTGGCTCGGTGTCAAAATTTATTTGTTAATTGCCCCCTGTGAAGTGCCTTGGGATGTTTTATGATCTTAAAGGTGCTATATCGAAAGAATTCAGGGCCAGGCACCACTCGTGGCCATGCACGATACAGCATGTTTCTGGTCAAGCACCGTGCCAGGACTAGTGTAAAATCTAGACTGACATCCAGGAGCAAGCACTGGGTTAATAACCATCCAGCCTCACACAGAGTCTCCAAGAATTGAAGATTAACACCCAGTGAAGTGCACCACAGCTGATGGTGTACTGACACTGTCACTAAACTCGTAATGTAGCAGCCTAGTCTAGCGCTGGGGCTTGCATGGACTCAAATCCATGGTGGAAGTTAAATTCAATGAACAATTTTCTTTTATTCATTCTTGACACGTGGGGCTTCGCTGGCTGGGCCCAGCATTTATTGCCCGTTCCCTAGTTGCCCTTGAGAAGGTGGTGGTGAGCTGCCTTCTTGAGCCGCTGCAGTTTAGGTGGTGTAGGTACACCCACAGTGCAGTTAGGGAGGGAGTTCCGGGATTTTGACTCAGCGACGGTGAAGGAACGGCCGATATATTTCCAAGTCAGGAGGGTGGGTGTCTTGGAGGGGAACGTCCAGGGGGTGGCGCTCCCATGTCCAGGATGTTGTTGTGGAGCAGGCTGGCGTGGGCCTGACCTGCTCGAGTGTAAAATGACGCGCGACGACGTCCGATGTCATTGCGCACACACGCGCGCCACGTTTCGGTTGGCGGGCGGGTACGAGCATCGGCAGTGCGTCCTCCGACAATTCACTGGCCTCTATTGAGAGGCCATTAAAAATCCGACTGGTTAAAATTTTCCGCTGCTCGGTTGGCGGGGCGGGCGAATTTTGGGAAACCTCATCCACGGGCGGGATGAGGTTTTGATCTGTCATTAAAAAAAATGTTTTAAAAAAAGCCATCCTAATTTCCAACCTGTTCCTGCAGGCGTCACAGAGGGGACACGTTTTTACTTTACACCTTAAAATTGTTTTATTTTTTAAGTTTGAAAACTGTTCATCTCCCTGAGGCAGCACAGAGCCGCCTGTCCAGGCTTTTCCAGCCCGCGCCCACGCGCTTGCGCAAGGCTCACCCTCCTCCACACACAGCCAGGCAGTGCTGAGCGCTGCAGCTCGCGGTCTGGACCCCGATCGCGGGCGGCGGTCAGTTTCCCGCCCACCCCCACCCTCAGTCCACCCCCTGCTGGGCCCGCCCGACGAGAGCAAAATTCTGGCCCCCCCCACCCCCTGTCTGCTGCCATAGAACCACAGAACACTACAGCACGGAAAGCAGGCCCTTCGGCCCTTCTAGTCTGTGCCGAAATATTATTCCGCTAGTCCCATTGACCTGCACCCAGTCCATAACCCTCCAGACCTCTCCCTGCCCTTCTCCTTCTAGATAGTAGTGGTCGTGGGTCTGGAAGGTGCTGTCTAGGATCTAAAATCTGGAATATAAAGTTAGTCTCAGTAATGGTGACCATGACAGCTGTCAGTGATTGTTGTTAAAACCCATCTGGTTCACTAATATCCTTTAGGGAAGGAAGTCTGCCATCCTTATCTGGTCTGGCCTACATGTGACTCCAGACCCACAGCAATGTGGTTGACTCTTAAATGCCCTCTGAAATGGCCTAGCAAGAAACTCAGTTTGAGAGCGGTTAGGGATGGGCAACAAATGCCAGCCTTGTCAGTGATGCCCACATTCCACAAAGGGGTAAATAATAAAAAAAAAAATGCCCAGGAGTAAAATTAAAGGGGTATTAAAGTAAAATGGGAGTATTTTTATTCACTGGCTTTGATCACCTTTATGAGAATGGAGATGGCGAAGAAAGTCAGGAAAGGTTAGCAATGAAGAGCTCATGTGATGAAACCTCCAGTAACGCGTCAAGCCAGCGCCGGCAGCTCTGAAGAAGAGTCGCCCGGACTCGAAACGTTAACTCTTGTTTCTCTCTCTCCACGGAGGCTGCCAGACCTGCTGAGTTTTTTTTCCGGCATTTTCTGTCCTTATTTCAGCGGTTGGTACTCTTGGTGCACGTGAACTTGCGTGGCGATGTCGTACGATGTGACTTCAGGGGCCTGGGCCACCGCTGGCTTGAATTGCCAGCTTGACACATCACTCGTTTGCCCATTCACCCAGAATGCAGAGCTTCACCTGTCATGCATACATGACAATCCTTGACATCTAAGACGATGGCAAAAATCCAAAGTGCCATTGCACCACTGAACCAAAATCAAAGATTTTTAATAACTCATTCATGGTTAGGCCAGCATTTATTGCCCACCCCTAACTGCCCTTGCTCAGAGGGCATTTAAGAGCCAACCGCATTTGCTGTGGATCCGAAACCCCACATAGGCCAGACCAGGTAAGGATGGCAGGTTTCCTTCCCTGAAGGGCATTAGTGAACCCGATGGGTTTTTGTAACAGTCAGCAACGGATTTGTTATCTTGATGGAATTCAAGTTTCGCCATCGGCTGTGGTGGGGCTCGAACCCAGGTCCCCTGGGTCAGTGGTCCACCGACACTATGCCGCCTTCACTGCATGCCTTTCACTGCCTTCCCTTCCAATTCATTTGTAATGCGTTAGATCTCTGTGGGATTTCGGGTCCTGGATCAGGACTCCAGGCTGGGCTCCAATGGGATCGCAACGCAACGCAACGCTGTGTGGGGAAACAGTCAGCTGGCAGTGATTTTCCAGGCTTTGGCCGACTGGTGGTGGGAGGCCAGGCTTGGCATCCAAACAGGGAAGGTGGGTGGGGCTCTTGAAACGGCTGAACCCATGGGAGACCCTCCAGCCCTGCAGGGACGGCAACGTGCAGTTCGGGTAAGGAGGGGAGAGAGGGCACTCCCTTTTCATTTCTAAATTTAAAACGTCGTCAGCGGGCTGGGCCGCCATTGCGGAGGCGGAGGAACGCCGTTTGGGAGGGCCTGAAAGCCTGCTCGGCGGCACTGGTTTTCCAGTCTGCACTGGGAGGCCCACTCCAGGCAGTGGGTACAGTCCCCCTCCCCTCAGCGGGGCCAGTTGGCCTCTGACAACAGGCCTTAATCGGCCTTTAACTGGCTCAACTGCCTGTTGGCGCAGTCAAGTGGGGACTCTGAAGGAGCTCTGATCCATGACCCTGCTACCCACTCCGGGTTGTCCATCCAGCAAATCTCCAGTAAATCAGCCAGTGTGAGAGATATTTCGAAACAGATGTGGCAGAGTCGGGCTTTACTCCCGGTCCTGCTGACGAGCCTGGCCTGTCAGTCACACCGTCGTACAGCACAACAGTTATCAAAGGTGAAACCCAGTTATGTCAGCCCAAGCACAACAGCAAACTCAGGCCTGTTTCTCCGATGCTATCCGGGTTGGGGTATGAGCCGGACAGTCCCTTCAAGCTTGGCGACACCCCGTGGGGTCCGTGGTTGTGGAAACAGGCAGTCTGAGCCGTGCTGGGCGCATTCACGGCCCAAACCCACACAGGACACAGCAAGAGGGCTCACCTCCTCCTCTGTCCAAAACTAGCTCGGGAAAGGCATTTTAATTTCTCTTTGTTAGAAATATAAATATCAGCAGTTGCCGCCTGAGGAGAAATACATAGCAGAGCTTTCCGCATTACTGACTTTCAAAAGAGTTCAACTCCAGCCTAGGGACAGCTAACGTGTGTAAGCTTTTCACCAACATCTGTTACATGATTAAATGAAGCAAAGTTTTGACAGCTTCTGTGTGTCGACTACAACCCACATCGCAAAGTTATCCTGAAAGCAATGGAATGTGCTAGCCTTTATATATTAAACAGAATCTTTCATCTCTTTCTGGATAGCCCTTCCTTACTGAAGTCACAAGAAGTCTTCATTTCCTTCTTCCTACAATCAACGGGTTCTTACAGACAAGACTGAGGGAGAGAGAGAGAGAGAGAGGGAGAGGGAGGGAATGGGAACAAGAGGAGGGTGAGGGGGAGGGAGAAGGGGAGGGGGAGGGAATGTGAGGAGGAGGGTGACAGAGGGAAAGGGAGGAGGAGGAGGAGGGTGAGGGAGAGGGGAACAGGGAGGGAATGGGAGGAGGAGGGGGGGTGAGGGAGAGAAGAGAAGGAATGGAAAGGGAGGCGGAGGAGGGTGAGGGAGATGGGAGGAGAAGGAGGATGAAGGATGGAAAGGGAGGAGGAGGAGGGTGAGGGAGAGGGGGACAGGGAGGGAATGGAGGAGGAGGAGGATGAGGGAGGGAATGGGAGGAGGAGGAGGGTGAGGGAGAGGGTGACAGGGAGGTAGTGGAGGAGGAGGAGAATGAGGAAGGGAATGGGAGGTGGAGGAGGAGGGTGAGGGTGGGTGACACGGAGGGAATGGAGGAGGAGGAGGATGAGGGAGAGGGGGAAAGGAAGAGAATGGGAGGAGGACAATGAGGGAGAGGAGAGAAGGGAGGGAATGGGAGGAGGAGGGGGTGAGGGAAAGGGAAGATGGAGGGAATAGGAGGGTGAGGAGGAAGGTGAAGGAGAGGGGGAGCGAGATGGAATGGGAAGAGAAGAGTGAGGGAGAGGGGGACAAGGATGGAATGGGGGGAGAAGGAGGATGAGGGAGAGGAGGAAAAGGGGAGGAATGGGAGGAGGAGGAGGAGGAGGTTGATGGTGAGGAGGGCAGGGAGGGAATGGGAGGGAGGAGGGTGATAGAATTGAGGACCAGGAGGGAAGAGGGAGAGAGGATGAATGAAGAGGGAGGACAGGTGAAGGTGACTGGGAATGGAGGTGTAAGTGGGCAACATGTCTTCAGGAGAGGGATGAAAAAGAACATTAGTGATGGGGGAAGGCTGGTACTCCAGCTAGCATTACTGAGAGAATGCAGCACAGTCAGAGGTGCCAGCTTTCAGATGGGATGTTAAATGGAGGCTCCATATGTCCTTTCATAAAAGACTTAACGATGTGAAGTTCAGGAGTTCTCCCTCAGTATCCTGGTTAACATTTACCTCCCAACCACCTTCACTAAACATATTACTATTATCGGAATTATATGTGTGGGATCTTGCTGTGCGCATATTGGTTCCTGCGCTCGCGACATTACAGCAGTGACTACACTTCAAAAATTCTTCATTGGCTGGAAAGCTCTTTGCAATGTCCTGAAGCGCTATTGAAATGCGAGCGCTTTCTTCTGTTGAAGGAGCTGCTGCGTTGGATGTTCCGATAAGGACAGGGTCTAACTCGGCGACGATAACGCCTTCCACAGACGAACATCCTGCGAACGCTCGCTCTCTCGGTTTAGCCTGAAGGACGGCTGATTAGACTGGGCGTGTTGGAGCAGCTATCATGGCCTGTGAGACTGCACTCTCTGCACAGTAAGCATAAAATAGCAGGGATGAGGGCCTTCAGTTACCAGGAGACATTAGAAAAGCTGGGGTTATTCTCCTTGGAGTGCAGTGAGTGGACACACGGGATATGCAAACGTTTGACATAGATAATGATGCACCACTGACATCAGTCAGTCATGTGTTACACCCAAGAGAGGCTGGAATCATGCCTAGGAGCAACATGCTGACTCTGCAGCCTGTTTGGAATTAGTACTAACAAGCAGGTGTTAAGCAGATACCAGAGCATGACTGCAGTCTGTCTACTGTAAGAGCCACGGCTAGAGACAGAGAGACTATCTCAGAACAGGGTGGCAGCAGTGGAGACATCGATGTGGAAAACGCATCGGTGTTAATGACGGAGACACGGAGTGAAGGGAAACACTGAGAGCTGCTCGTACTTACAACCCAGCGACAGGAGGAGGAAAACTGGAATGTGGTCAGGATGCCAGCACCACTCGAATGGTCCCTGCCCTTCCCACAGGGCCAGAGCTGGAGGGTTTGGGGGAAACACTTCCTCAGGTGTCAGGCAGCACCGGGGTTGCAAAATAGAGAGCGGCAGCTCAGGTCAGTTTATTTCTTCATGCTGCGGGTCCTGTACCAGGTTACATTCTCCCGAGGCAGGCGGTGGAAGGGTCCACTGTGGACTTTGACGCCGCTCTCAAGACTTTCAACACGTGTTTTAATCTGCCTTATCGAGCAAGCGGTTCAGTATGCTACACAGGCCAAACTCTGAGCGCTGAATTGGGCAACAACCCAGAGTAATTCCAAGGCTTTACGTGACTCTGCTGACTGGGTAGGCCCGTGGCCAGTGACCCCGCCCACTTGAAAGTCCGCCAAACAGGCAGCAACCCCACCCACAAGAACACCTGCCAAATAGGCAGCAACTCCACCCACAAGAACACCTGCCAAATAGGCAACAACCCCACCCACAAGAACACCTGCCAAATAGGCAACAACCCCACCCACAAGAACACCTGCCAAACAGGCAACAACCCCACCCACAAGAACACCTGCCAAATAGGCAGCAACTCCACCCACAAGAACACCTGCCAAATAGGCAACAACCCCACCCACAAGAACACCTGCCAAATAGGCAACAACCCCACCCACAAGAACACCTGCCAAACAGGCAGCAACTCCACCCACAAGAACACCTGCCAAACAGGCAACAACCCCATCCACAAGAACACCTGCCAAACAGGCAACAACCCCACCCACAAGAACACCTGCCAAATAGGCAGCAACTCCACCCACAAGAACACCTGCCAAATAGGCAACAACCCCACCCACAAGAACACCTGCCAAACAGGCAGCAACTCCACCCACAAGAACACCTGCCAAACAGGCAACAACCCCATCCACAAGAACACCTGCCAAACCAGGCGAAAGGTTGGGAAACTCCACACCGGCAGCCATTTGAGATGCTTGCACTGTGGTGTGGAAATGAAACATTGACACCAGGACTGCCCAGAAGGGGGTGCGGAATGCTTCCAGTGTCGCAAAAACTGGACGTTTCAAGTGTGTCTGCAAATGCAACAACTTTAATCAAGGTGGGAGATAAGGAAATATTTATGAAGCACACTCCATCCAAGAAATCAAGATAAAGCTGAAATCACGGAGTTCCTCGGGGAACTAGATGGCCTTAGTCCAGGCTTCTGGTCAGTTAGAGTGCAAGTTCAAGGCTTCGATACCACCTTTAAAATTGATCCTGAAGCTGCTGTTAACATACTGGCAGATGATCTTAACTGACTTCAACCGATGACACTTTATCCATCAGACATCAAGTTACACGGTCCAGGCAGCATAGAGCACCCAATCTAAGGCAGGATTCTTGCTTGTCTCAGCTACAAGGGCCGGCAGATCAGTGATTCTCTCTATGTTCTTCACAATCCATGTACATCCTCACCGAGTGGCGATGTTGGTTTACTTCTAGGAATCCTAGATCAACCAGATGTTGCCCACCATTTGAATGACTCACTTGTATTTCATGGAACAACCTTCAACCTTTCATTTAGAAGCGGTGGAAATTCAGCCTTCAGAAGCTGAGGGAGTTTATACAGTCGGCAGTAAGTTCCTGTCTTTCACAGAGATGCTATCCCCTGTCACAGAATCACAATTTTAATGCCACAGAAAGAAGCCATTTGGCCCATCATTTCTGCACTGGAGACAAGGAGACTAGACTCGGGGCAGAGGTTGAGGTTATGAATTTCTCACTTCTTCATGAAGTAAGGCCAGAGGTGATGGATACGGAAGGCACTGCAGCAGACGGTGATCATCCTCATGAAGACCTGCTGGACCTGGAGTGGCTTTTCCCAGAAGAAACTGATGAGAAAGCAGCTCTTGCAGCATTGAGTGATCTATTGGAGGTTGAGGTCCTAGAGGATGGTCCATTTTTCCAGTCAATAGACACATATGAAGTCTTTGTTGTCTATTTTTAGAGGAATCAGCTGTGTTTCTAGTGGCTGTGCAGCATTCAGATCTTTGTTCCATTGAAGCTACCAATCTATTGCCTAGTCTATCTCATTGTCCATGAACAGTCTTCCAGAGAGGATGCCTTGCCTGAGTCCAGGTCAGAGTCCATAGAGGATCACACTGCCAAAGAGCTGGTACCTTCCCAGGGTGAAAGTCAATTGACACCCATACTTCAGTCCCAGCTGAAAGTCTTCTTCCCTCCAGAAGTCAGCACAGAAGTTGCAACAGAATCTTCAGCGCTTCTGAAGCTGCTGCAGCTCGTACAGCAATCTTGTCTCCATGTTAATTGTCTACAGGAAATTCATCTCATTAAAACAGATGGTGCTGTCTTGTCTCCGAATCTTCAGCAATGCTTCCCATTGCCCAGAGTGGAGCAGCCTCACGCAGAGAGAAGTGTGGCTCTCACACCGCTGTTGACTGAAAATAGACAGTCCTTCCAGAATATTATTGGGAAATTATTTCTTCTTTTCCTGAAAGACTGACAGGAAGTTTGTCATTTTATCCCTTCATCATTTACGGTAATTGAAATCTCAGCTCTTCAATGTCTTTTCAGTCTTTGTTGCTGCAGAGAATTATGCGGCTGCAACAGTCTTCCCTGGAGTTGAAGATCATTCCTCTTCTGAAGGTCATCCTCAGTGTGCTCTTTGAGGGATCACCAAGTTCCTCACAGAGTCCTGAGTTCGTCTCTTCTAGTCCCAGAGGGTCCAGAGGTCAAAGCTCTTCAGCCTTCTCTCTCGGGTCAATCTTTTGTTGATAAGTCCTCATTGTCCATGCAGTTCAGTTATCCTGAACTCCACACTCTGCTTCCCAGCAATGCTACTAAATTGCTATCATATTCTGCTGATCATGATGATGATGTCATCCTAATATAGAAGAAAACCCAAACACCTCCAAGATGTATTTCCTAAAGGCCGAGAATACCCAAGGGAGGTTGAATCCCTCAGGACTGTGACTTGGGGAAGGGGAAGAGTAAGAGTTGGAGTTGAGTAGAATCTGTAGTTGTAAAATGGGAGCTGCAGAAATGTCAAGTAAATAACTAAAGACACAGTTTCATATTGTTGTTGAAAATAGGATAGCATGCTTGGGGGAGGTGTAGTAAAAAGGATTAACAGCTGGGGTATACTAATGTATGACAAAGATGATGTATCGTTGACATCAGTCAGTCACGTGTTAGACTCAAGAGAGAGAGAGAGGTTGGGAGCATGCCTAGGAGCAACAGGCCTACTCTGTTAAATAAAAGCAAAATACTGCGGGTGCTGGAAATCTGAAACAAAAACAAAAATAGCTGGAAAAGCTCAGAAGGTCTGACAGCATCTGTGGAGAGGAAGACAGAGTTAACGTTTCGAGTCCGTATGACTCTTCATCAGAACTAAAGAGAAACAGAAATGTGGTGAAATATAAGCTGTCTAAGGGGGGTTGGACAAGTGGAGCTGGATAGAGGGCTAGTGATAGGGGGAGGCAAAGGAGAGATTGCCAAAGATGTCATAAACAAAGGGTCAAAGGGGTGTTGACTTGATAACTCTGTAACCTGATGTAGTATGAAGCAGATACCAGGGTATGACTAACCAAATGCCACACTGAGAGTCCACAGGCAGAGGGGCTATCTCAGAACACACAGGAGGTTAATGGAAGATTTAAAAGAAGTGCTTAAAATTATCAAGGGTTTTGATCCACTACATAAGGAGCAATTATTTCCCATTGATTGGAGCACCGGAAACCAGAGCACACAGCACACAGATTTAAGATAATTGGCGAGGAAGCTGATGTGAGATAAGTAAATTATTATGAACTGGAATGCACTGTCTGAAAGGGCGATGGAAGCAGATTCAAGCTGGCTCTGTGTAAGAACAATTCACCCGATAGTAATCCAATTCCCACTTGAATGCCTCGATTGAACCTGCCTCCACCACTCTCTTGGGCAGCGCATTGCAGATCCTAACCACTGGCTGAGTGAAAAGGTTTTTCCTCCTGTTGCCATTGCTTGTTTTGCCCATTTCCTTGATTCTGTGCCCTCTCGTTCTCTTGGTCCTTCCATCAGTGGGAGCATTTTTCTCCCCTCGAGAAAAGGAAGTTTGCAGCATTCTGAAGAAAGAGCAAGGGAGAGTGGGCTGATTTGAACAGCTCTTTTAAGGAAGCAGCATAGGCTGGTCAGGCCGAATGGTCACCAGCTGTGCTGCAAGTTCCTATGATCCTAAAACTATTCCTGAGGAAAATGGGGTGAATAGTAGACAAAAGAGAAAAAGCGGAATTGAAATACTGAGACGGTATGAAAAAGCACAAATCCTGTCTAAAAATAAAGCCGCCTTATAGAAGTGTAACACTTGACAGCTCTCCCTCTAAAATTCACGGTCCTCAGAATGCTGCTGCCTTACTCGATCTCCGATCTCTGCCATAACTTTCCTCTGTGCTACTTACTCAAACGGGTCACTGGGATCAGCCCTCTGGAGCTCAGGTGGGATGGGGATGCGCTTGTAGTACATCTCCCAGTCGAAGGCTCCCCTCATGGCGTCTCCAGCCTGCATCTCGTAGCCAAAGTGATTGTGGTCAATGACATCGATCATCGGGCACACGATGGTCCTGCGGTCCTGCGCAATCTGGTCTGAAAGATGAAAAGGGACGCCAGGGAGAAAAACATGGTTAACCAGGCCCGTCCATCATAACCGCGCTGACGTGCCCTACTTTAGCCCAGAGGACTGTGTGACATTGTCTGCCTCCAGCTCCCCGCGGTCCTCAGCTCTTCGCAACTGCTCAGTCCACACTGCGCAGTGTGTGAAATTGGACATTATGTGGCTGAACGGTTATTAGAAACAATCGGATCTCTCTTAAAGTAGGTCTTCACCAGTGAGGCCATCTCTGTCACTCAGGCTGCCTAAACTGTTCCAAATCTGTCAAGCAATCAGCTTGCTGATTCTTCATAAAACATCACAGTCACACAACGTTTCAACCTCCTTTGCTGCAGCACGCTGTGCCTCCTTCTGTGGCTAAGGTTGAACCACCGACCACAAGGAGAAAAACTAAACATTTTAAGCATAAGTTAAATGGTAGCTCCATCCCCAACATCAGTAGCACTGAAAGCAGTAGAAAATACTTGCACTGTGGCACAATGGGGCGAATGGCCCACTCTCGTTTCTATGTTCCTATATTAAACAATCCACTCTCCGTGTCGGGTGGTTGTGGGTTCAAGAGACTTGAACAGATGAACCTAGGCTAAAAAGGCCAGTGCTGTACTGAGGGAGGGCTCCCTTTCAGATGAGACATCTACTCCCTCAACTGGATGTGAAGATCCCATTATGGATGGATTATCTGGTCACTTATTTCATTACTGTTTGTGGGGGCTTGCTGTGTGCAAATTGGCTGCTGTGTTTCTTACATTACTACATGTCAAAAAGATTCTTAACTAGCTGTAAAATGCTTTGGGACATCCTGAGGTTTTGAAAAATGCTGCAGAAATGGTATTATATTTTTCTTTCCTTACATACTTTATAGGGGGAGGAGATGGTGTAGTAGTATTGTTGCTGGACCAGTAATCAAGAGACCCTGGGGACCTGGGTTCAAATCCCACCACAGCAAATGGTGGAATTTGAATTCAATAAAATCTGGGATTAAAAATCTAATGATGACCATGAAATCATTGTTGTAAAAATGCATCTGGTTCACCAACATCCTTTAGAGAATGAAATCTGTTGTCCTTACCTGGCCAACATGTGACCTCCAGAGCAATGTGATTGACTTTTAAGTGCCCATCAAGATGGAATGAAAGGACCACCAGACAATGGAAATGGCAATCACAGCCTTGTTGACCTGGCAAAGTCCTCCTTACTGTCATCTGGGGGCTAGTGCCAAAATTGGGAGAGCTGTCTCACAGGCTAATCAAGCAACAGCCTGACATAGTTATACCCACAGAACCATACTTGACAGATAATGTCCCAGACTCCACCATCACTTTCCCTGGGTATGTCCTGTCCCACCAGCAGGACAGACCCAGCAGAGGTGATGCCACAGTCAGGAGGGAGTTGCACTGGGACTCCTCAACATTGAAGTCTCATGGTATCAGATCAAACATGTACCACTCTCCCTCAGCTGATGAATCAGTGCACCTCCATATTGAACATCACTTGGTGGAAGCACTGAGGGTGGTAAGGGTGCATAAAGGGGGACTTCAGTGTCCATCACTGAGTGGCTTGGTAGTACTGCTGCTGGCTGAGTCCTAAGTGACATAGCTGCTAGACTGGGTCTGTGGCAGGTGATGAAGGGAAAACATACTTGACCTCATCCTCACCAACTTGCCTGCTGCAGATGCATCTGCCCATGACAGTATCAGTAGGAGTGATCACCACTCAGAGAACAAAGTCCTGCACTGAGGATAATCTGCATTGTGTTGTGTGGCACTACAACCGAAATGGGATAGATTTCAAACAGATCTAGTAACTCAAGACTGGGGATCTGGTGAGGTACTGTGGGCCATCAGCAGCAGCAGAATTGTATTTGAACACAATCTGTAACCTCATGGCCTGGCATGTCTCCCACTCTACTATTACCATCAAGCTGGGGCATCAACCCTGGCTCAATGAAGAGGCAGGAGGGCATTCCAGGAGCAACACCAGGCATATCTAAAAATGAGGTCAACCTGGTGAAGCTGTAACACAGGACTACTTGCATGCCAAATAGCATAAGCAGCAAGTGATAAGCTAAGCGATCCCACAACCAACGGATCAGATCTAAGCTCTACAGTCCTGCCACATCCAGTCATGAATGGTGGTGGACAATTAAACAACTTACTGGAGGAGCAGGCTCCACAAATATCCCCATCCTCAATGATGGGGGAGCCTCAGCACTCCAGTGCAAAAGATAAGGCTGAAGCATTCACAACAATCTTCAGCCAGAAGTGCCAAGTAGATGATCTAGCTCGGCCTCCTCTGGAGGTCCCCAGCATCACAGATGCCAGTCTTCAGCCAATTCAATTCACTCCATGTGATATCAAGAAGCAGCTGAAGGCACTGAATACCACAAAGGCCATGGGCCCTGACAATATTCCAGCAATAGTACTGAAGACTTGTGCTCTAGAACTTGCAGCACCCCTAGCCAAGCTGTTCCAGTACAGCTACAACACTGGCGTCTACCTGGCTATGTGGAAAATTGCCCAGGTATGTCCTGTACACAAAAAGCAGGACAAATCCAACCTGGCCAATTACCACCCCATCAGTCTACTCTCCATGATCAGTAAAGTAATGGAAGGGGTCATCAACAGTGTTATCAAGCGAAACTTGCTTAGCAATAACCTCCTCACTGATGCCGAGTTTGGGTTCCGCCAGGGCCACTCAGTTCCTGACCTCATTACAGCCTTGGTTCAAACATGGACAAAGGAGCTGAACTCCTGGGGTGAGGTGAGAGTGACTGCCCTTGGCACCAAAATAGCATTTGACCGATTGTGGCATTGAGGAGCCCTAGCAAAACTGGAGTCAAAGGGAATCAGAGGGGAAACTCTCTGCTGGTTGGAGTCATACCTAGCACAAAGGAAGATGGTTGTGATTGTTGGAGGTCAGTCATCTCAGCTCCAGGACATCACTGCAGGAGTTCCTCAGGATAGTGTCCTAGGCCCAACCATCTTCAGCTGCTTTATCAATGACCTTATTTCCATCACAAGGTCAGAAGTGGGGATGTTCGCTGATGATTGCACAATGTTCAGCACCATTCATGGCTCCTCAGATCTTGAAGCAGTCCATGTCCAACTGCAGCAAGACCTGGACAATATCCAGGCTTGGGCTGACAAGTGGCAAGTAACATTCATGCCACACAAGTGTCAGGAAATGACCATCTCCAACAAGCGAGAATCCAACCATTGCCCATTGATTTTCAGTGGCATTACCATCACTGAATCCCCCACTATCAACATCCTGGGGGTTACCATTGACCAGAAGCTGAACTGAACTACCCATATAAATACTGTGGCTACAAGAGAGGTCAGAGGCTAGGAATCATGCGACGAGTTAATCACCTCCTGATTCCCCAAAGCCTGTCCACCATCTACAAGGCACAAGTCAGGAATGTGATGGAATAGTCCACACTTGCCTGGATGAGTGCAAATCCTACAACACAAAAGAAGCTTGACACCGTGCAGGATAAAGCAGCCGCTTGATTGGCACCACATCCACAAACATTCACTCCCTCCACCACTGAATCACATTAACAGCAGTGTGTACCATCTACAAGATGTGCTGCAGGAATTCACCAAGGCTCCTTCGACAGCACCTTCCAAACCCACAACTGCTACCACCTAGAAGGACAAGGGCAGCGGATATGTGGGAACACCACCACCTGAAAGGTCCCCTCCAAGTCACTCATCATCCTGACTTGGAAATATATCGCTGTTCCTTCACTGTCGCTGGGTCAAAATCCTGGAACTCTCTTCCTAACAACACTGTGAGTGTACCTGCACTACATGGACTGCAGCAGTTCAAGAAGGCAGCTCACCACCACCTTCTCTGGGGAAATTAGGGATGAGCAATAAATGCTGGCCCAGCCAGCAAAGCCCACATTCCTTGAATGAATAAAAAAGAAAATCCCTGCATCCACCATTTTAACTCAGAAAGGGTAGAAGGCAAAGAGGGAGAGAGAGAGAGAGAGAGAGAGGGAGAGCAAGAGAAACAAAAGAAAAAAAACTCACGGCCCGAACTTTCATTCCCTATGGGTCGTACCCAGGGGGTACCCCAGAGGATGTGCAAGGGTACAACCCCACCAACCACCGCCCCCACCCACCTCTGCCCCCGGTCCCCGAAGTCCCCCACTGAAGTCCCGAGGCAAGGACTGCACGGGAATTGCCGGAAAGTTTAAACTTCTGATGGCCAAGTACCCTGCACCCAGAACCATCCGAAACTCTGCTTTAAATCAGAAACTTTGGATGGTTTTGACTCTCTTAGCAGAATAGTTATCCAGGAAAATTTAGGATTAAACCATTTCTATCTCCTGGGTAAGTACAGTACTGACTCCCCACCCCGCCACCGAATCCAATTGGACCTCATGACTATCCTCCCCCATACCCCCACTGCATCCCACTGTCCTGATTGCCCTCCCCCACCCCCTGACTATCCTCCCAACCCTCCGACTGTCCTCAACCCCAGACCAACTTTGAGAATCCCGACTACCCTCCCCAGCTGCCTGATATCCCCTAAACCTCCCTGAAACCTCCATCCCCAAGGTCCTCCCCCCTACCACCCGTCAACCCAAACCCCTCAACTACTTATATGACACACTTACCTTCTTTCCTGTCAAGTGGCTGGGACCTTTGAACTTACCGCTTTATGGCAGTTAGTGTTGTAAAAAGGGGGCATGGCTTCACTTCCCCCAACACTGCTGCCCTGAACTGGAAAGAGTCTAGAACTGCTGCACTAAATATTTCTCACCAGGCCCAGGATGAAAGATCGGGTGAGAAATGTGCAGCTCCCAACTTGGGTCAATAAAAAGGATCGGAGTTGAATCCAATGGTAATTGCCCCTCCATGGAAGTTCGGGGCCTCTATTTCTATAGCATGTCCCGAAGTGCTTTCCAGTCCTTTTGAAATAGGGTCCCTGTTGTAATGTGGGTGACAGAGGGAAACAAGGGAACTATAGACCAGTTAACCTAACTTCTGTTGTCAGGAAATTGCTAGAATCTATAACTAAAGATAGCATGACTGAGTGCCTTGAAATTTTTCAGCTGATCACAAGCATGGATTTGTAAAGAATAGGTCATGCCTGAGGAATTTGATTGATTTTTTTTGAAGAGGTGACTGAAGTAGTGGGCAGGAAATTACTATGAATGCTATTTGCTAAAAAAGAACATGTCTAAACTTTTCATCTTGCACTCATCAGGACACTTTGCAAGAAGACCAAAATAAAGGGAAAACAACAATTTATACTGTATATGAAGAGAGTGCTGATTGGTAGGCAGGTGGCGTTGTCGTGGAGAATGCACCAGTGATGGTGATTGATAGTTAACTGCAAAGCATTGTTTGAAATTTAAACCAGATTGCTTGACCCTGATTGGCCAAGGCACTGTGCTGAGGAATGAGGTAGTGAATGGCTGTTGCTTATTTTGTTTAGCTGAAACAGGTACAATGTGTGTACA
Organism: Carcharodon carcharias; assembly: GCF_017639515.1. Taxonomy (NCBI): domain Eukaryota; kingdom Metazoa; phylum Chordata; class Chondrichthyes; order Lamniformes; family Lamnidae; genus Carcharodon; species Carcharodon carcharias. Next base: position 182,928,984 of record NC_054470.1, read on the forward strand.
TGTTCTTTCTGTCTGCAACTTAGTGGTATTTATATGGACTTGCAGAAGGCATTCAATAATGTTCTACAGAAAAGACTGTTGGCTAAAGTTGAAGCTCATGGTATTAAGGGAAAATTATTAACCTGGCATTATAGGATTTGGAGCCAAGGTGGGCATATGAAGGTTAGTAATTAATCGGTCATGGTCACATTAATTGGTGGAATAGGCTCAAGGGGCTACCTTCTCCTGATCCTTTTGGACAGCTGTTGACCCGGAAGCAGTAAAGAAAATTTGTAATTTCTTTAAAAAAATTGTAATTGATTTTAAGACTGTTTTGAAAAGACTTTTAAGAGTTTGCATCAATTGTAAATTGTAATTTTCTTAGATAATAAGGAATACTGGTCTGTGTGACCTGGAAGCAGTTCCAACAAGAGGTGAATAAAGAAGCCAAGAGGCTGGCAAACATAAAGGAGACCAACAGACATGAAGGAGAGCTACAAGCAGAGGAGCTGGACAGTGAAGGTGAAGGCTCTGGTGCAGACAAAAAGGGAAAGCGCAGACGACAGAAAGGTGAACACAGAGAATTCTTGTGAGGGGAAGAAGCAAATCTCTCTGATGAAGAGGTAAGTTTTCCTGTTTGGCAGAAAAGGAGGTACTATGCAAACTGTATGGACACTGGCTTGGAACTGGCTGGAAAGCTGTGCGAATAGCTTGGAGATGCTAAAGAGCTGTGTGTTTCACTAGAAGTAGCCAAACTGTGAAAGGGGGTGCTATTGGTTGGTTGGTTGAAAAGGAACTCAGGAAAGCCACACCATCAGCACTGTCATGACCTGAGGGAGAGAGGGCTCATAGACGTGTACCTTGCTGATTGTAATTGTACCCATGAAACTCAGAGGTGAATGTTGTTGTCGGTGCAAGTGTTGTCCTGGGTGAATAAAAAAAATGGCATATTGTGGAACTGAGTAGCTATGTTTTATTTTATTCATTTATAGGATGTGGGAAACACAGGCTAGGCCAGCATTTATTATCCATCCCTAAATGTCCATATTCAGAGGGTATTTAAGAGTCAACCACATGGCTTATATGTGGGTCAGACCAGGTAAGGACAGCAGATTTCCTTTCCTTAGTGAACCAGGTGGGTTTTTTGCTGACAACCAGCAAGGGTTTCATGGTCATCATCACACTCTTAATTCCAGATTTTTATTTAATTCAACTTTCACCATCTGCCGTGGTGGGATTCAAACCCAGGTCCCCAGGGCATTATCCTGGGTCTCTAGAATATTAGTCCAGTGACAATACTGCCACGCCACCATCTTCCCGATGTAATGCCCTATGTCACAAAGAGGGATGTGGGTGCTTGTGATTGCATAAGACATATCTTCTTGTATTGACTATTTAAAGTGAAATTTGCCTTTCTATTTGAAGTAACATTTGCCTGTTAATTCATGTTTAATTTACTTTAGTTCCGATAAAGTAAAAGCTACAAAAAGTGGAATCTTGTTGATAATTTCTTTATTTGGGGTCATTTAGTAAACTTGGTTATTTTGAGTAAAGGTTGCTCCTCAGAGATCGTAACTCTATAGGGCAGAATTTTGCCCTTGGCGGGCGGGCGGGCCCCACCGGCTCGGCGGTGGGTGGGCAGCCGATCACTGCTGCCGAAATGGGCCCCGCCGCCATTTTAAGTGGGCGGGCTGCCCGATGGGAAGCGCTTTGCGCTTCCTGTTTTGGAGGGGGGGGGTGGGGTGGAATTCCCCAGCTGTCAAAGTGCGCTCTTTCACGCATGTGTGCGAAAAAGCGCACATCTCCCTGAGACTAAGTGCTGTCTCAGGGAGGTCGCTGACAGCGTTTTAAATATGAAAAATCAAAAAATTATTAACATGTCCCCCTCATGTGATAACGTCACACGAGATGGGATGTGTTTTAAAAATATAACTAAAACTTTATTAAACTTTTTAAAAACAGACATGAAAACCTCATGCCGCCGGTGGATGAGGTTTCATGTTTTATCAGAAGCCCCCTGGGGCTCCTGGCCTGCCCGCCAGCCTTAAGGTTGGACGGGCAGGGTCTTTAATTACTTTAACTACATTGTCAATGGCTTCAATTGGCCACTGACAGGTCGGCGGGCGGACAGCTGGTTTTGTTGTCCGCCCACCTTCCTGAATATTTAAATGGGGCGGGATGACATCGGGGTTTCCTCCCGACATCATCCTGTGTCAGTTTCATGTCGCCGAGCAGGCCCCACCCCCAACTCACCGACGGAAAAATTCAGGCCTATGTTCCCATGTAAGAACTGTTGACACAAACATATTGAACCACTGAAGAAATTACCTGGAATGGCACGAGCAGGATCTGTGAAAGGAGCCTAATCACAAACACAGTTGCCATGTTACGTGCATAGTAAGACCTTTCTAAACCTGTCACTTTATTTACCATTATCACGGTCTTGCATTGAAACATTCCGAAGTCCATAAGAAATAGGAGCAGGAGTAGGTCACGCAAGCCCATGAGCCTGCTCCGCTATTCAATCAGTTCATAGCTGATCTGTTTGTGGCCTTAACTCCAATTTCCTGCCTGTCCCCACCATAAATCTTGACTCCCTTGTATATCAAAATTTGTCTAACTCAACCTTGAATATATTCAGTGACCGAGCCTCCACACATACCACACAATCCATGCAGGTCCCTGAAATGGACACTGCCTTCTGACCTCTACTTCCCATTAAAAATCATTTTCCGTATACAGGCCAAGGTGTTACCCAAGTAGAGAGAACAGATTCAAGTGGAGTGTGAGCACCGACTCCACTACTGACACTGCATTTCCATGTAGCGAGGCTCAACATTGCAGAGTGTACCTTTGCTGGGTTTTCCCTGTAGATCCCATACACTGTTTTGAAGCGGCCACCTTTGAGTTAATTGAAAGACTGAAAATAGAGGGGTAGCTAAAGGCCATCGAAGAGCTGTTGGCTGCTGTCCTCTTGCATTATGAAAGTTGTCGAGTGATGCAGTGCAGCTGAACCTCAGTGAAACATTGACCTGCCATCACATCATCGTAACTAAGTACGTAACATCACTGAGAGTGCAGATTGCATCTGTGACTCCACATTCTGACCCTTTGACCACTTTACTCTCACAGAAATGGAGCAAAACCCCAGCCAGTGATTACCAAATGGGCCGCACATTTCACAGCAACCTTCTGAAAATTCAATACATCGGCCTAACACCAATACAGAGGTCAAGAAGGCACACGGAATGCTTGCCTTTATTAGCCAAAGTATGGAATATAAGAGGTTGCCATGCTGTGCGATTGCAGTAGGGAGAGTAGAGAGAAGACTTACAAAGATATTGCCTAAGCTGGAGAATTTTAGTTATGGAAGAAGATTGGATAGGCTAAACTCATTTTCTTTGGAACAGAGGACGTTGAGGGGAGACCTAAATGAAGTGTATAAAATGATGGGAAGTCTGTAACCAGGGGGCATAGATTTTGGGTAAGAGGTAGGAGAGGTAGAGGGGACTTGAGTGTGAACTCAATGGAGAGTGAGGGTTTGGTGAGCTGAGGGAATCTTAAATCTCTTTCTAAAAATCTAATATTGTTTATATTTAACATTTAACTGCAGGGAGATAGAAGCTATCCACTGGCAGCAGCTGAAAGAGTTAACTAAGTAATTTGCTAGAAACGTGTTATTTTCCTGTACCTGGCCTCAGTCCCTTTGTTTCAGAACATATAAATTCATACATTCTCAGTGTGACCAGTACTGGAATGCGACCTCAACGGAGAGTGAGGGTTTGGTGAACTGAGGGAGTTTGGTGATGAGGGGAGGGAGGTTATTCTTTTCTTTTTCTAACTTTTTCACCTTGTAGGAATTGGTTCCTGCTCTACTACAGGGGCAGATGCTGTTTGGTGTGTATCTGGTGAATGTCTGCTAAATGGTTAAGGTCTATTCACCACCTTCAACACTTCTTTGTTCCATTGTCTATGATATCTTTTGATTATCTGCTCCTATCACTTCTTGATTGTCCCTACAACCATACCCCGCCCCCCACTTCTCTTCGCACCCCCCCCCCCACCTTAAACCAGCATATATTTCATCCCTCTTCTAACATTCAATCAGTTCTGTCGAAGGGTAATGAGGACTCGAAATGTTAACTCTTTTCTTCTCCGCCGATGCTGCCTGACCTGCTGAGTTTTTCCAGGTAATTCTGTTTTTGTTTCAAATAAATAGTTGTTTGGTGGTACAAAACTTTATTGCTGAAACGAGCATTCATCAGATCAATCACAAGATTACCAATCAGAGTCAAGCTACTTGAATGCCAGTATGATCCAGGATAAATAGGTCTGTAGTAAGTGTCTGTGGCTTGAGGAGCTTCAGCTCAAAGTCATTGAGCTGGAGTCTGAGCTGCAGACACTGTGACACATCAGGAAGGGGGAGAATTACCTGGACACTTTGTACCAGGAGGCGGGCACACCCCTTAGGATGGCATCTTTGATTTGGAAGGTGGTCAGGAACAGGAAGGTGTAACTGCAGGTGAGGCAGTTAAGGGACCCACAGCAGAGGACTGCAGGAGTGTCAGCCTCTGCAATTGTCCAATAGGTTTGAAGTTCTTGCAGCTTGTTTGGATAGGAGTGGGCGCTTCAGGGTGGATGAGTTGGCCGATGATAGCACTGGGGTACAGGAAGCCATTCAAGTGGGGGGGAGCAAAAATGTCAAAAGCCTCTGTAACTACACGTACATAGCATTTGAAACAAAACAGCTGAACCAATAGTTACATGACATTTAAGAAAGACAGCATTTAAAAACAAAATCATTCATGTGCTGTGGGCTATGCTGGCTGGGCCAGCATTTATTCCCCATCCCTAGTTGCCCTTGAGAAGGTGGTGGTGAGCTGCCTTCTTGAACCGCTGCAGTCCATGTGGTGTAGGTACACTCACAGTGCTGTTAGGAAGGGAGTTGCAGGATTTTGATCCAGAAACAGTGAAGGAACAGCGATAAATTTCCAAGTCAGGAGTGACTTGCAGGGGAACTTCCAGGTGGTGGTGTTCCCATCTATCTGCTGCCCTTGTCCTTCTGGATGGTAGTGGTCATGAGTTTTGAAGGTGCTGTTGAAGGAGCCTTGGTGAATTCCTGCAGCACATCTTGTAGATGGTACATACTGCTGCTACTGTGCATCGGTGGTGGAGGGATTGAATGTTTGTGGGTGTGGTGCCAATCAAGCGGGCTGCTTTATCCTGGATGGTGTCAAGCTTCTTGAGTGTTGTGAGAGCTGTACTCATTTGGGCAAGTGGGGAGTATTCAATCACATTCCTGACTTGTGCCTTGTAGATGGTGGACAGGCTTTGGGGAGTCAAGAGGTGGGTTACTCATCACATGATTCCTTGCCTCTGGCCTGCTCTTGTAGCCACAGCATTTATATGGCTAGTCCAGTTCAGTTTCTGATCAATGGTAACCCTCAGGATTAGTCGGGAATTCAGTGATGGTAATGCCATTGAATGTCAAGGGGCAATGGTTGGATTCTCTCTTGTTGGAAATGCTCATTGCCTGATGCTTGTGTGGCATGAATGTTATTTGCCACTTGTCAGCCCAAGTCTGGACGCTGCCCAGGACTTGCTGCACTTGAACAGGGACTGCTTCAGTATCTGAGGAATCGCGAATAGTGCTGAACATCATACAATCATCAGCGAACATCCCCACTTCTGACCTTATGATGGAAGGAAGGTCATTGATGAAGATGGTTAGGCTGATGGCACTACCCTGAAGAACTCCTGCAGTGATGTCCTGGAGCTGAGATGAGTGACCTCCAACAACCACAACCATCTTCCTTTGTGCTAGGTATGACTCCAACCAGTGGAGAGTTTTCCCCCTGACTCCCATTGATTCCAATTTTGCTAGGACTCCCTAATGCTACATTCGGTCAAATGCTGCCTTGATGTCAAGGGCAGTCACTCTCACCTCACAATAGAGAAGGATGGCCTAAGTTCAAGAAACCAGGATATAGGAGTGGTTTGGGTTGAGATGAGAAATGATAAAGGCAAGAAGTTACTTGTGGGAGTGGTGCACAGGCACCCAAATTGTAACTACATGATAGGACAGAGTAGAAAAGAAGAGATAATGTGAGGTTGTCAGAAAGGTATAGCAATTCTCATGGGGGACTTTAATCTACCTTAAGACTGGAAAGAATCAGATTGGTAAAGGTAGCATAGATGATGAGTTCATGGAATATTTTCGGGATAGTTTCTTAGAACAGCATGATCTGAAGTCAACCAGAGAGCAGGCTATATTAGACCTGGTATTGAGCAACAAGATAGGATTAATTGATGACTTCATAGTGAAGACACCCCTAGGCAACAGTGATCATAACACAACTGAATTTTATATTCAGATTGAAGAGAAGAGTGGGTCCAAGGCTAGTATTTTAAATTTAAATTAGGGTATTTATGATATAAAGTGACTTAGATATGCTAAGCAAGTGGGCAAAGACCTTGCAAATGGAGTATAATGTGGGCAAATGTTAAATTGCCCATTTTGGCAGGAAGAATAAAGAAGAAGTATATTAACTAAATAATGAGAGACTGCACAGCACTGAGATTCAGAGGAATCTGGGTGTCCTAGTGCATGAACTACAAAATACTAGGTACAGCAAGTAATTAGGAAAGTTAATAGAATGTTATAGTTTATTGTGAGGGGAATTGAATACAAAAGTAGGGAGGTTATGCTTCAGTTATACAGGGTAATGGTGAAACCACAATCTGGAGTACCATGTACAGTATTGGTCTCCTTATTTAAGGAAAGATGTAAATGTATTAGATGCAGTTCAGAGAAGATTTACTAGACTAATACCAAGAATGGGCAAGTTGTCTTATGAAGAAAGGTTGGACAAGCTAAGCTTGTATCCACTGGCGTTTAGAAGAGTAAAAGGTGACTTGATTGAAATATATAAGGGTCTTGACAGAGTGGATGTGGAAAGGATGTTTCTTCTTGTGGGAGAATCTAGAACTACAGGTTACTGTTTAAAAATAAGGGCTCACTCATTTAAGACAA